>NC_058084.1:410767034-411067034 GCF_014858855.1 Bufo gargarizans | reverse complement strand
AGTTCTTACAGTAACAAAGCTTTGACACTTCTGGAGAGTGGACTGAACTTTTTCCTCTCCAGTCGGAGGCAGTGCCCCCTTGTCTTTTTAGGGCATTTTACATGGAACCGTTTTTCACCTTTTTTTTTTGTATGGCCCATTTATATATTTGTATAGGTTAATCATGTCCCCCCTTAGACATCTCTTCTCAAGACTAAATACATGTAATTCTTTTAATCTTTCTTCATAACTAAGACCCTCCATTCCCCTTATCAGTTTAGTCGCTCTCCTCTGTACTTTTTTCAGCTGTAGTGTATCCTTTCAATGGACTGGTGCCCAGAACTGTACTGCATATTCCAGATGAGGCCGCACCAATGCTTTATAAAATGGTTATATTACCTCCCTGTCCCACGAGTCCATGCCTTGTTTAATGCATGACAATATCCGGGGGACCTTACAAGCAGCTGATTGACATTGTATGCTGGTATTTAATCTACCATCTACAAAGACACCCACATCCTTCTCTATAAGTGACTCTCACAGTGTTACTGCCAAGATGCATAACTTTACATTTGTCCACATTGAACCTCATTTGCTAAGTTGATTCCCAATTACTCAAAGTGTTCAAGTCAGCTTGTATTTTATGGACATCTTCCATACACTGCAGAGTGCTACATAGCTTAGTGTCATCTGCAAAAATAGAAATGGTGCTATTAATCCCGTCCTTGTTATAATAAATAAATTAAATAATAAAGGACCAAGCACTGAACGTTGGGGTACACCACTTATAACCTGGGACCATTTTGAATAGGAATAATTGAGCACAACTCTCTGGACATGGTCTTTCAGCCAGTTTTCAATCCAATTACAAACTATACTTTCAAAGCCTATAGACCTTACTTTACCTATTAAACGTCTATGATGGACAATATCAAAAGCCTTTGCAAAATCCAGAAACACTACATCCCCAGCCGCCCCTCTGTCCAGGCTTCTACTCACCTCCTGATAAAAACAAATCAGGTTAGTCTGAAAACCTCTGCCCTTGGTAAACCCATGTTGGTTATAACTTAGAAAATTAATTAACAATCACATACTTCTGTAAATAGTCCCTTAAGAGTCCTTCGTTGAATAACTTCAGTAGTTGATTTTTAAACTAGAAAACCACTTTAAAACTTGGAACTGAATTTGGCTTCGGTTCCGAAGTACCAGTCCAAATCAAAGCCGAGTTCAGTTCCAAGTTCTAAAGTGGTTTTCCACTTTAAAAATCAACTACCAAAGTTATTCAATGAAGTCTCACGCAACTTCGCGAATAACTGGTTCATCGGAGCCCATGCATTTTAAAGCTATTTGCAGATGGATCTCCGTACAGCATTAATCCAAGGTTTTGAGCGAAGCGACTTTGGATGTAGCATCCAAAGTTCGCTTCGCTCATCACTATAGATAAGCTTTGACAATCACCTACTGTGAATGGTGGATCCTGTCTTATCTATACATAGAGGTGATATCATTACAGGCAGGATTAAAATGTCAGATAACCAGTAACTACAGTAAAGTGATCTGTACAGACCAAAAAGTGGCGTCTAATATTCGGCTTGGTGGCCAGTGCGAAAACGGTAGGATTTTGTTTTTTGTTTAAATTTAGATATTAATATGGGAAATTAAAAATAGCATAAAAAACTCTTAAAAAATATGTTAAACATAGAAATGTGATTTAAACTGTCATTTTCTGATGACACAATCCCTTTCAATAGTCTCTGTCAGCATGATCAACCCTTTTAAACTGGGCATATTTCATGGCAAGGCTAATTATGCTGAGTAAAGTGATATATTTCTATTTTGAGCACCTAGGGTCTGCTCCTTTGCTCTATTCACTCCCCCCTTCACCATTTGATTGACATGGCTCTCTAGCCAGCCTGCACAGTGGATCTGATTAACTATGCTGTCAGAACCAATCAGATTCACTGTGCAGGTACTGTGGAAGCATTCACAGCAGACTCTGGCGAGAGAGCCATGTCTATCAAATGTATGACAAAATTAAATGGGTTGCGATGATTACTACATGTGAATGTCATGGTGGAGGTTGCAGTTAGAAAGAATAAGTCGTGCTCTGATGTGACCATTGCCAAACATTTATTTGAAAGTGCACCATTGAAAACAACATTAAGGGTGCTGCCCCATGTTCAGGTCTTTGATGCAGTTTTTGAAGCCAAAATCATGGGTGTATCCTAAAAAGAAAATAAAGCATTAAAGGGTATGTACACTTTTAGAGTCAATTTTATTTTATGATTGCATACTACTCATTTTTGGCTGAAAGTCATTTTTTTTTAATTGGCCTTTATTAAAAATATTGAGCTGCTCTGTCACAAAGGGTTAACCGTTTTTCTAGCTGTGTGACTGGTACTTTCACTTTTTGCCGGTCATCTAATAACCCTTTAAAATACTGAGAGGTCATAAACACTTATTTAAGCCACATTCTTAACAGTAAGATAAGAACTGAGCTACAATGCATGCTTATGAGGTCATAGAACAGAGATAAGGAGTCTGTCTGTGCTCCCCAGATGACGGACAAGACAGAAAATCCAAAGGGTGCTTCTAGACCATGTCAGCTCTGTACAGAAAAAAGGATTTCCTATTTTTAATAAAGACCAATTAAAAAAAAATAATTGCTCAAAATGGGCACAAAGCAATAATTTAAAAATAGCCCCTAAAGGTGTACATAGCCTTTAAGGACAGACACTGTCCACTTTAAAAAAAAAAAAATTATATTCCTTTCTGGTTTTGGCTTCCAAGAAACCTGAAAGTGGGGCAGCAACCTAAGGCTAGGTCTACACGATGACATTTGTCGCGCGACATTTTGTTGCACCAATGTCGCGCGACAATTTTTATAATGGCAGTCTATGGTGTTGCACTGCAACATGCTGCGACTGCGATGCAACAGTCGCAGAAAATCCATTCGAGATGGATTTTCTGCGACTGTTGCATCGCAGTCGCAGCATGTTGCATGTTGCAGTGCAACACCATAGACTGCCATTATAAAAATTGTCGCGCGACATTGGTGCAACAAAGTGTTGCGCGACAAATGTTGCAGTGTAGTTGTGCCCTATCTCTCGCGCGACTTATTGTTGCGCAACAAATGTCGTCGTGTAGACCTAGCCTTATTCTACAAAGGCCATTAACTGGAAAAGGCAGACATCAGCTGATCACTGGGGAAACTTCATTCTGCTTGGGAATACTTCCAGTTGTGAGATAAACAGAAAATTGTAAACTTTCATAACTACTTTTTACTTCTTCTTTTAATTTAATTGTAAATATGAAGCCTTTATCCAAACTAATTCTAATAATATTGCTGGCCTCTCCCTCTATTGTATTTATACATTACAGAATGAAGAATTAATAGAGCAGCTCACTGAGGGAAGGCAACCGTATCTTATGTATGTAAGACAGTAAAGTATAAAATGCCTCTGCTCCAATGCTTCTCAATCAAACACATTACATTTATTTTATTTTCCTTTGGTAATGTTTGGGTCACAGAGAAATACAGACTTTAATTGTAAACGGAACCAATGCTGTTGTTTTGCTTTGCAAAGTCATTTTCAGACTGTAATCTAATGAGCTCAGTTAGGAGAAGCCACTGAAATGTTCTCAATCTGGACTGCTGAGTTATGGTCATGAATCATGATTATGTCTTGGTAAAGGGAAATGGCACATCCCACGCAGTATCTATTACAGTTATTGTCAGCAGCTGTGCGCTCAGGCAAAGTGAAATCATTCTTCTTCAGCTTTACAAAATATATGCTCACTGCTAGTAGTGGAAATTCACTCCATCGCCTTTTACGTAAAAGCTTGAATGAACTGCTATATACATTTTACTAATTACAGAAAGTAAGGCAGAAAGAAACGAACATGGAGGGACAGATGATTTATAGACAGGGAAAGGATCTGTCTTCACTAAACCAATCATCATCATCAGCTGAAATTAAACTTTGCTTGTAGTTGAAAGCTCTGAAAGCAGCCATTCAAAGGGGATTTCCGTGTGCTTACTGTTGGGCCCCTTTCACACGGGCGAGTTTTCCACGCGGGTGCAATGCATGAGGTGAACGCTTTGCACCCGCACCGAATCCGGACCCATTCATTTCTATGGGGCTGTGCACATGAGTGGTGATTTTCACACATCACTTGTGTGTTGCGTGAAAATCGCAGCAAGCTCTATTTTGTGCGCTTTTCACGCAACGCAGGCCCCATAGAAGTGAATGGGGCTGCATGAAAATCGCAAGCATCCGCAAGCATGTGCAGATGCACGGTTGCTAGGAGACGATCGGGACGGGGACCCGATCATTATTATTTTCCCTTATAACATGGTTATAAGGGAAAATAATAGCATTTTGAATACTGAATGCTAAGTAAAATAGGGCTGGAGGAGTTAAAAAAAATAAAATAAAACTTGTTCGCGCAGCCGGCATCTCTTCTGTCTTCATCTGAGAAGATTCTCTAGTCTGCAGAAACACCCCATATGTGGCCGTAAACTACTGTACGGGCACACAGTAGGGCGTAGAGGGAAAGGTGCGCCGTATGGTTTTGGAAGGCAGATTTTGCTGGACTGTTTTTTTTGACAGCATGTCCCATTTAAAGCCCCCTGATGCACCCCTAGAGTAGAAACTCCATAAAAGTGACCCAATCTAAGAAACTACACCCCTCAAGGTAGTCAAAACAGATTTTACAAACTTTGTTAACCCTTTAGGTGTTCCACAAGATTTAATGAAATATAGAGATACAATTTCCAAATTTTATTTTTTTGGCAGATTTTCCATTTTAATATTTTTTTTCAAGTTACAAAGCAAGGGTTAACAGCCAAACAAAACTCAATATTTATGGCTCTGATTCTGTAGTTTACAGAAACACCCCATATGTGGTCGTAAACCGCTGTAAGGGCACACAGCAGGGTGCAGAAGAAAAGGAATGTCATACGGTATTGGAAGGCAGATTTTGCTGGACCGTTTTTTTTTTACACAATGTCCCATTTGAAGCCCCCCTGATGCACCCCTAGAGTAGAAACTCCCAAAAATTGACCCCATTTTAGAAACTACGGGATAGGGTGGCAGTATTGTTGGTACTAGTTTAGGGTACATATGATTTTTGGTTGCTCTATATTACACTTTTTGTGAGGCAAGGTAACAAGAAATAGCTGTTTTGGCACCGTTTTTTTTTTTTGTTATTTTCAACATTCATCTGACAGGTTAGATCATGTAATATTTTTATAGAGCAGGTTGTCACGGATGCGGCGATACCTAACATGTATAAAAAAAATTTATTTATGTAAGTTTTATACAATGATTTCATTTTTGAAACAAAAAAAATCAAGTTTTAGTGTCTCCATATTCTGAGAGCCATAGTTTTTTCAGTTTTTGGTTGATTATCTTGGGTAGGGTATGATTTTTGCGGAATGAGATGACGGTTTGATTGGCACTATTTTGGGGTGCGTATGACTTTTTGATCGCTTGCTATTACACTTTTTGTGAAGAAAGGTGACCAAAAATTGCTTTTTTACACCGTTTTTTTTTTTTTTTTACGGTATTCACCTGAGGGGTTAGATCATGTGATATTTTTATAGAGCAGGTTATTACGGACGCGGCGATACCTAATATGTATACTTTTTTTATTTATGTAAGTTTTACACAATTATTTCATTTTTGAAACAAAAAAATTCAAGTTTTAGTGTCTCCATATTCTGAGAGCCATAGTTTTTTCAATTTTTGGGCGATTATCTTAGGTAGGGTATCATTTTTTGCGGGATGAGGTGACGGTTTGATTGGTACTATTTTGGCGTACATATGACATCTTACAGTAACATCTTATAGATCAGGTCATTACAGACGCGGTGATATATAACATGTGTAGGGAATTTTATTTTTTTCATTTTTAATCAGTGATAAATGTGTTTTTTGATTTTTACATTTTTTTTCACTTTGTTTTTCACTTTTTTTGACCCAGACCCACTTGGTTCTTGAAGATCCAGTGGGTCTAATGTCTGTATAATACAGTACAGTATACTATATAGTGTACTGTACTGTATTTTACTTACACTTTGTCTGAATAGATCTATGCCTTTAGCACAGATCTGTTCAGCACCATGGACAGCAGGATGCCTGAGAAGGTGTACTGTTGCCATGGGAACCTTCCCCGTCTGCCACAATTTCGCAGACGGGGAAGGGTAAGGAGGGTATCTGTCTGGGAGCTGTCTGGGGGCTCTCTCCCTCTCCCATCGGGGGGCTGCAAAGGCACAGCAGCCCCCCGATGGGAGAGGAAGGGAGCCCCCTCTTATGTTAACCTTTTCCATACCGCGGTCCGTACGGACCACGGTATGGAAAGGGTTAAACGGCTGACATCGCATCACAGATGTCAGCCGTTTATACCAGGGTGTCAGCAATGTGCTGACACTCTGGTATACCCACTGCACACCAACGATTATTCAAAGGGAGGCGAGCGGGGGATCGCGATCCCGCCTGCCGCACCGCCCGCCTCCTGTACTGCTTGCAACCCTCCCCCTGCACCTCCCACTGGGATAAAATCACTCAGGGGTGCAGGGGGGGGGATAAATTTATATTTTAGGAATACTAAAGTTTCTGATCCCCGCGGTCAGGCTTTTGTAGCCCTATTAGCTAACATTTGGTGTCCCTAACAGCCTGTCCCTGCTCCACACAGCAACCTCTCCATACACTGGCAAAACACTGAATGTAAAATGGCAGCCAGGTCAGGTTTATTTATAAGTAGAGTTGAGCGAACAGCTGGATGTTCGGGTTCGAGAAGTTCGGCCGAACATCCCGGAAATGTTCGGGTTCGGGTTCCGAACCCGATCCGAACTTCGTCCCGAACCCGAACCCCATTGAAGTCAATGGGGACCCGAACTTTTCGGCACTAAAACGGCTGTAAAACAGCCCAGGAAAGGGCTAGAGGGCTGCAAAAGGCAGCAACATGTAGGTAAATCCCCTGCAAACAAATGTGGATAGGGAAATTAATTAAAATAAAAATTAAATAAATAAAAATTAACCAAAATCAATTGGAGAGAGGTTCCATAGCAGAGAATCTGGCTTCCCGTCACCCACCACTGGAACAGTCCATTCTCAGATATTTAGGCCCCGGCACCCAGGCAGAGGAGAGAGGTCCCGTAACAGACAATCTGGCTTCATGTCAGCAGAGAATTAGTCTTCATGTCATAGCAGAGAATCAGGCTTCACGTCACCCACCACTGTAAGAGTCCATTTTCATAAATTTAGGCCCAGCACCCAGGCAGAGGAGAGAGGTCCCGTAACAGAGGATCTGGCTTCATGTCAGCAGAGAATCAGTCTGCATGTCATAGCAGAGAATCAGGCTTCACGTCAGCCACCACTGCAACAGTCCATTGTCATAAATTTAGGCCCAGCACCCAGGCAGAGGAGAGAGGTCCCGTAACAGAGGATCTGGCTTCATGTCAGCAGAGAATCAGTCTGCATGTCATAGCAGAGAATCAGGCTTCACGTCAGCCACCACTGCAACAGTCCATTGTCATAAATTTAGGCCCAGCACCCAGGCAGAGGAGAGAGGTCCCGTAACAGACAATCTGGCTTCATGTCAGCAGAGAATTAGTCTGCATGTCATAGCAGAGAATGAGGCTTCACGTCAGCCACCACTGCAACAGTCCATTGGCATATATTTAGGCCTAGCACACAGGCAGAGGAGAGAGGTCCCGTAACAGACAATCTGGCTTCATGTCAGCAGAGAATCAGTCTGCATGTCATAGCAGAGAATGAGGCTTCACGTCACCCACCACTGCAACAGTCCATTGGCATATATTTAGGCCTAGCACACAGGCAGAGCAGAGAGGTCCCGTAACAGACAATCTGGCTTCATGACAGCAGAGAATCAGTCTGCATGTCATAGCAGAGAATCAGGCTTCACGTCAGCCACCACTGCAACAGTCCATTGGCATATATTTAGGCCTAGCACACAGGCAGAGCAGAGAGGTCCCGTAACAGACAATCTGGCTTCATGTCAGCAAAGAATCAGTCTGCATGTCATAGCAGAGAATGAGGCTTCACGTCACCCACCACTGCAACAGTCCATTGGCATATATTTAGGCCTAGCACACAGGCAGAGCAGAGAGGTCCCGTAACAGACGATCTGGCTTCATGTCAGCAGAGAATCAGTCTGCATGTCATAGCAGAGAATGAGGCTTCACGTCACCCACCACTGCAACAGTCCATTGGCATATATTTAGGCCTAGCACACAGGCAGAGCAGAGAGGTCCCGTAACAGACGATCTGGCTTCATGTCAGCAGAGAATCAGTCTGCATGTCATAGCAGAGAATGAGGCTTCACATCACCCACCACTGCAACAGTCCATTGGCATATATTTAGGCCTAGCACACAGGCAGAGCAGAGAGGTCCCGTAACAGACAATCTGGCTTCATGACAGCAGAGAATCAGTCTGCATGTCATAGCAGAGAATGAGGCTTCACGTCACCCACCACTGCAACAGTCCATTGGCATATATTTAGGCCTAGCACACAGGCAGAGCAGAGAGGTCCCG
This sequence comes from Bufo gargarizans, assembly GCF_014858855.1. Lineage (NCBI taxonomy): Eukaryota > Metazoa > Chordata > Amphibia > Anura > Bufonidae > Bufo > Bufo gargarizans. The sequence continues at coordinate 411,058,492 of NC_058084.1, read as the reverse complement.
TAACAGACAATCTGGCTTCATGTCAGCAGAGAATCAGTCTGCATGTCATAGCAGAGAATCAGGCTTCACGTCAGCCACCACTGCAACAGTCCATTGTCATAAATTTAGGCCCAGCACCCAGGCAGAGGAGAGAGGTCCCGTAACAGACAATCTGGCTTCATGTCAGCAGAGAATTAGTCTGCATGTCATAGCAGAGAATCAGGCTTCATGTCAGCCACCACTGCAACAGTCCATTGGCATATATTTAGGCCTAGCACACAGGCAGAGGAGAGGTTCATTCAACTTTGGGTAGCCCCGCAATATAATGGTAAAATGAAAATAAAAATAGGATTGAATGAGGAAGTGCCCTGGAGTCCAATAATATATGGTTATGGGGAGGTAGTTAATGTCTAATCTGGACAAGGGACGGACAGGTCCTGTGGGATCCATGCCTGGTTCATTTTTATGAACGTCAGCTTGTCCACATTGGCTGTAGACAGGCGGCTGCGTTTGTCTGTAATGACGCCCCCTGCCGTGCTGAATACACGTTCAGACAAAACGCTGGCTGCCGGGCAGGCCAGCACCTCCAAGGCATAAAAGGCTAGCTCTGGCCACGTGGACAATTTAGAGACCCAGAAGTTGAATGGGGCCGAACCATCAGTCAGTACGTGGAGGGGTGTGCACACGTACTGTTCCACCATGTTAGTGAAATGTTGCCTCCTGCTAACACGTTGCGTATCAGGTGGTGGTGCAGTTAGCTGTGGCGTGTTGACAAAAGTTTTCCACATCTCTGCCATGCTAACCCTGCCCTCAGAGGAGCTGGCCGTGACACAGCTGCCTTGGCGACCTCTTGCTCCTCCTCTGCCTTGGCCTTGGGCTTCCACTTGTTCCCCTGTGACATTTGGGAATGCTCTCAGTAGCGCGTCTACCAACGTGCGCTTGTACTCGCGCATCTTCCTATCACGCTCCAGTGCAGGAAGTAAGGTGGGCACATTGTCTTTGTAGCGTGGATCCAGCAGGGTGGCAACCCAGTAGTCCGCACAGGTTAAAATGTGGGCAACTCTGCTGTCGTTGCGCAGGCACTGCAGCATGTAGTCGCTCATGTGTGCCAGGCTGCCCAGGGGTAAGGACAAGCTGTCCTCTGTGGGAGGCGTATCGTCATCGTCCTGCCTTTCCCCCCAGCCACGCACCAGTGATGGACCCGAGCTGCGTTGGGTGCCACCCCGCTGTGACCATGCTTCATCCTCATCCTCCTCCACCTCCTCCTCATCCTCGTCCTCCTCGTCCTCCAGTAGTGGGCCCTGGCTGGCCACATTTGTACCTGGCCTCTGCTGTTGCCAAAAACCTCCCTCTGAGTCACTTCGAAGAGACTGGCCTGAAAGTGCTAAAAATGACCCCTCTTCCTCCTCCTCCTCCTCCTCCTCCTCCTGGGCCACCTCCTCTTCCATCATCGCCCTAAGTGTTTTCTCAAGGAGACATAGAAGTGGTATTGTAACGCTGATAACGGTGTCATCGCCACTGGCCATGTTGGTGGAGTACTCGAAACAGCGCAACAGGGCACACAGGTCTCGCATGGAGGCCCAGTCATTGGTGGTGAAGTGGTGCTGTTCTGTAGTGCGACTGACCCGTGCGTGCTGCAGCTGAAACTCCACTATGGCCTGCTGCTGCTCGCACAGTCTGTCCAGCATGTGCAAGGTGGAGTTCCACCTGGTGGGCACGTCGCATATGAGGCGGTGAGCGGGAAGGCCGAAGTTACGCTGTAGCGCAGACAGGCGAGCAGCAGCAGGATGTGAACGCCGGAAGCGCGAACAGACGGCCCGCACTTTATGCAGCAGCTCTGACATGTCGGGGTAGTTGTGAATGAACTTCTGCACCACCAAATTCAGCACATGCGCCAAGCAAGGGATGTGCGTCAAATTGGCTAGTCCCAGAGCTGCAACGAGATTTCGCCCATTATCACACACCACCAGGCCGGGCTTGAGGCTCACCGGCAGCAACCACTCGTCGGTCTGTTGTTCAATACCCCGCCACAACTCCTGTGCGGTGTGGGGCCTGTCCCCCAAACATATGAGTTTCAGAATGGCCTGCTGACGTTTACCCCGGGCTGTGCTGAAGTTGGTGGTGAAGGTGTGTGGCTGACTGGATGAGCAGGTGGAAGAAGAGGAGGAGGAAGCCGAGAAGGAGGAGGTGGCAACAGGAGGCAAAGAATGTTGCCCTGCGATCCTTGGCGGCGGAAGGACGTGCGCCAAACAGCTCTCCGCCTGGGGCCCAGCTGCCACTACATTTACCCAGTGTGCAGTTAGGGAGATATAGCGTCCCTGGCCGTGCTTACTGGTCCACGTATCTGTGGTTAGGTGGACCTTGCTACAGATGGCGTTGCGCAGTGCACACTTGATTTTATCGGATACTTGGTTGTGCAGGGAAGGCACGGCTCTCTTGGAGAAGTAGTGCCGGCTGGGAACAACATACTGTGGGACAGCAAGCGACATGAGCTGTTTGAAGCTGTCTGTGTCCACCAGCCTAAATGACAGCATTTCATAGGCCAGTAGTTTAGAAATGCTGGCATTCAGGGCCAGGGATCGAGGGTGGCTAGGTGGGAATTTACGCTTTCTATCAAATGTTTGTGAGATGGAGAGCTGAACGCTGGCGTGTGACATGGTTGAGACGCTTGGTGACGGAGGTGGTGGTGGTGGTGTTGGTGGTACATCCCCTGTTTGCTGGGCGGCAGGTGCCAACGTTCCTCCAGAGGCGGAGGAAGAGGCCGAGGCGGCAGCAGCAGAATAGGCCGAGGCGGCAGCAGCAGAAGAGGTAGCAGGGGGAGCCTGAGTGACTTCCTTGGTTTTAAGGTGTTTACTCCACTGCAGTTCATGCTTTGCATGCAGGTGCCTGGTCATGCAGGTTGTGCTCAGGTTCAGAACGTTAATGCCTCGCTTCAGGCTCTGATGGCACAGCGTGCAAACCACTCGGGTCTTGTCGTCAGCACATTGTTTGAAGAAGTGCCATGCCAGGGAACTCCTTGAAGCTGCCTTTGGGGTGCTCGGTCCCAGATGGCGGCGGTCAGTAGCAGGCGGAGTCTCTTGGCGGCGGGTGTTCTGCTTTTGCCCACTGCTCCCTCTTTTGCTACGCTGTTGGCTCGGTCTCACCACTGCCTCTTCCTCCGAACTGTGAAAGTCAGTGGCACGACCTTCATTCCATGTGGGGTCTAGGACCTCATCGTCCCCTGCATCGTCTTCCACCCAGTCTTGATCCCTGACCTCCTGTTCAGTCTGCACACTGCAGAAAGACGCAGCAGTTGGCACCTGTGTTTCGTCATCATCAGAGACATGCTGAGGTGGTATTCCCATGTCCTCATCATCAGGAAACATAAGTGGTTGTGCGTCAGTGCATTCTATGTCTTTCACCGCTGGGGAAGGGCTAGGTGGATGCCCTTGGGAAACCCTGCCAGCGGAGTCTTCAAACAGCATAAGAGACTGCTGCATAACTTGAGGCTGAGACAGTTTCCCTGGTATGCATGGGGGTGATGTGACAGACTGATGGGGTTGGTTTTCAGGCGCCATCTGTGCGCTTTCTGCAGAAGACTGGGTGGGAGATAATGTGAACGTGCTGGATCCACTGTCGGCCACCCAATTGACTAATGCCTGTACCTGCTCAGGCCTTACCATCCTTAGAACGGCATTGGGCCCCACCATATATCGCTGTAAATTCTGGCGGCTACTGGGACCTGAGGTAGTTGGTACACTAGGACGTGTGGATGTGGCAGAACGGCCACGTCCTCTCCCAGCACCAGAGGGTCCACTAACACCACCACGACCATGTCCACGTCCGCGTCCCTTACTAGATGTTTTTCTCATTGTTATGGTTCACCACAACAACAAATATATTATTTGGCCCAATGTATTGTATTCAAATTCAGCGGGATATAAATTTGAGGCCTAGTATTTAGGCGCTGGGTGACCGGTATGGATTTAGTGACAGAATTAGACTTGGAAATGCACAGAAGCGTGTGTGTGTGAAGTTATTCTGAATGACCCAATGTGCACCTTGAATATTATATACCCTTTTAGGGATAGATTTCAAATAGCTCTGATATAGCAGAAACCACTAAATTATGAAATTGCTAAATTGGGAATTGTATTTAAACCCAGAACAAAAAATGTGCTTTGACGGACACTAAATAACTTTCCCAGCCACAACAGGACAGCGTTAACGAGAGATTTAGCAGGATATAAATTTGAGGCCTAGTATTTAGGCGCTGGGTGACAGGTATGGGTTTAGTGACAGAATTAGACTTAGAAATACACAGTAGCGGGTGTGTGTGAAGTTATTCTGAATGACCCAATGTGCACCTTGAATATTATATACCCTTTTAGGGATAGATTTCAAATAGCTCTGATATAGCAGAAACCACTAAATTATGAAATTGCTAAATTGGGAATTGTATTTCAACCCAGAACAAAAAATGTGCTTTGACGGACACTAAATAACTTTCCCAGCCACAACAGGACAGCGGTAACGAGAGATTTAGCAGGATATAAATTTGAGGCCTAGTATTTAGGCGCTGGGTGACAGGTATGGGTTTAGTGACAGAATTAGACTTGGAAATACACAGTAGCGGGTGTGTGTGAAGTTATTCTGAATGACCCAATGTGCACCTTGAATATTATATACCCTTTTAGGGATAGATTTCAAATAGCTCTGATATAGCAGAAACCACTAAATTATGAAATTGTTAAATTGGGAATTGTATTTAAACCCAGAACAAAAAATGTGCTTTGACGGACACTAAATAACTTTCCCAGCCACAACAGGACAGCGTTAACGAGAGATTTAGCAGGATATAAATTTGAGGCCTAGTATTTAGGCGCTGGGTGACAGGTATGGGTTTAGTGACAGAATTAGACTTAGAAATACACAGTAGCGGGTGTGTGTGAAGTTATTCTGAATGACCCAATGTGCACCTTGAATATTATATACCCTTTTAGGGATAGATTTCAAATAGCTCTGATATAGCAGAAACCACTAAATTATGAAATTGTTAAATTGGGAATTGTATTTAAACCCAGAACAAAAAATGTGCTTTGACGGACACTAAATAACTTTCCCAGCCACAACAGGACAGCGTTAACGAGAGATTTAGCAGGATATAAATTTGAGGCCTAGTATTTAGGCGCTGGGTGACAGGTATGGGTTTAGTGACAGAATTAGACTTAGAAATACACAGTAGCGGGTGTGTGTGAAGTTATTCTGAATGACCCAATGTGCACCTTGAATATTATATACCCTTTTAGGGATAGATTTCAAATAGCTCTGATATAGCAGAAACCACTAAATTATGAAATTGTTAAATTGGGAATTGTATTTAAACCCAGAACAAAAAATGTGCTTTGACGGACACTAAATAACTTTCCCAGCCACAACAGGACAGCGTTAACGAGAGATTTAGCAGGATATAAATTTGAGGCCTAGTATTTAGGCGCTGGGTGACAGGTATGGGTTTAGTGACAGAATTAGACTTAGAAATACACAGTAGCGGGTGTGTGTGAAGTTATTCTGAATGACCCAATGTGCACCTTGAATATTATATACCCTTTTAGGGATAGATTTCAAATAGCTCTGATATAGCAGAAACCACTAAATTATGAAATTGCTAAATTGGGAATTGTATTTCAACCCAGAACAAAAAATGTGCTTTGACGGACACTAAATAACTTTCCCAGCCACAACAGGACAGCGGTAACGAGAGATTTAGCAGGATATAAATTTGAGGCCTAGTATTTAGGCGCTGGGTGACAGGTATGGGTTTAGTGACAGAATTAGACTTGGAAATACACAGTAGCGGGTGTGTGTGAAGTTATTCTGAATGACCCAATGTGCACCTTGAATATTATATACCCTTTTAGGGATAGATTTCAAATAGCTCTGATATAGCAGGAACCACTAAATTATGAAATTGCTAAATTGGGAATTGTATTTCAACCCAGAACAAAAAATGTGCTTTGACGGACACTAAATAACTTTCCCAGCCACAACAGGACAGCGGTAACGAGAGATTTAGCAGGATATAAATTTGAGGCCTAGTATTTAGGCGCTGGGTGACAGGTATGGGTTTAGTGACAGAATTAGACTTGGAAATACACAGTAGCGGGTGTGTGTGAAGTTATTCTGAATGACCCAATGTGCACCTTGAATATTATATACCCTTTTAGGGATAGATTTCAAATAGCTCTGATATAGCAGGAACCACTAAATTATGAAATTGCTAAATTGGGAATTGTACTTCAACCCAGAACAAAAAATGTGCTTTGACGGACACTAAATAACTTTCCCAGCCACAACAGGACAGCGGTAACGAGAGATTTAGCGGGATATAAATTTGAGGCCTAGTATTTAGGCGCTGGGTGACCGGTATGGATTTAGTGACAGAATTAGACTGGGATATGGCCAAAAAATAACTACACTATTGCTGGTTAAATGCACTTGGTGACGGGCGCAGCTTGCCCCTGATTTAGTATATGGCCAAAAAATGAACAGACTATTGCTGGTTAAATGCACTTGGTGTCACAGCTTGACGCACCACACTACTGAGGGTTAAATGCACTTGGTGACGGGCGCAGCTTGCCCCTGATGTAGTATATGGCCAAAAAATGAACAGACTATTGCTGGTTAAATGCACTTGGTGTGACAGCTTCACCCTGATGTAGGCTTTAGCCAAAAAACAACCACACCATTGAGGGTTAAATGCACTTGGTGACAGGCGCAGCTTGCCCCTGATTTAGTATATGGCCAAAAAAATGAACAGACTATTGCTGGTTAAATGCACTTGGTGTGACAGCTTCACCCTGATGTAGGCTTTAGCCAAAAAACAACCACACCATTGAGGGTTAAATGCACTTGGTCGCAGCTTGGATGCACTTGGTCGCAGCACCGCACAAGACACAAAATGGCCGCCGATCACCCCAGAAAAAAGTGACTGACAAACGGTCTGGGCAGCCTAAAAACAGTGAGTGAGCATTTGAATTTCAGCAGCTCAATGATGCACAGCTGCAGATCGATCGATTAATCAAGTGAAGTCCTTTGGAGGAGGACGTATGACGCTTGTTGATTGGCTGCTTTGCAGCCTTTCAAAAAGCGCCAAGAAAGCGTCACAAAAGCGCCAAGAAAGCGACGAACACCGAACCCGAACCCGGACTTTTACGAAAATGTCCGGGTTCGGGTCCGTGTCACGGACACCCCAAAATTCGGTACGAACCCGAACTATACAGTTCGAGTTCGCTCATCCCTATTTATAAGGTGTCTCATAAATGTCTCAATTGGCTGTCCTGTACCACCTGTATCACAATTCGTGACCCATATCCACTTCCTCTGATCCCGGACCTGTTTAACCAGATTGTTGGGGCTAAAGTTTTTTCTAAGTTGGATTTAAGAGGGACATACAACCTAGTCAGGGTCAGGGAAGGGGACGAATGGAAGACGGCCTTCAATACCCCTGAGGGTCATTTCGAGAATTTGGTTATGCCCTTTGGTTTGATGAAAGCTCCGGCCGTCTTCCAACATTTTGTGAACAGCATTTTTTATCATTTAATGGGGAAATTTGTACTGGTGTATCTAGATAACATTTAGTTTTTTTCTCCTGATTTCAAGACTCATCGAGACCACCTACGTCAGGTCTTGCTGATTCTGCGGGAGAATAAATTGTACACTAAACTGGAAAAATGTGTGTTTGCGGTTCCGGAGATTCAATTTCTTGGTTCTCTTCTCTCCGCTTCTGGTTTTCGCATGGACCCCGAGAAGGTCAGCGCTGTGCTTGATTAGGAGCTTCCTGAGAATCAGAAGGCGCTGATGCGGTTTTTGGGTTTTGCCAATTATTACAGAAAGTTAATTTAGAATTATTCCTCTGTTGTTAAGCCACTCACTGATATGACTAAAAAGGGGGTAGATTTTTCCTCCTGGTCGGTAGATGCGCTTAAAGCCTTTTCTAGTATCAAAGAGAGTTTTGCTTCCGCTCCAATTTTGGTACAACCTGATGTCTCTCTACCTTTTATTGTTGAGGTGGACGCTTCTAAGGTGTGTGTGGGTGCGGTCTTATCTCAGGGTCCCTCTCCTGCCAAATGGCGACCGTGTGCCTTTTTCTCAAGGAAACTCTCCTCTGCAGAGAGAATTTACGAATTAGCTTTTGAGGAATGGCGCCATTGGTTAGAGGGAGCCAGACACCCTATTACCGTGTTTACCGACCATAAGAATCTGGCCTACTTGGAATCAGCCAAGCGTCTGAACCCGAGACAGGCCAGATGGTCTTTGTTCTTCTCTAGGTTTAATTTTGTTGTCACGTTCCGCCCTGGGGTTAAAAATGTGAAGGTGGATGCCCTGTCACGTTGTTTTCCGGGAGGTGGGAACTTTGAAGACCCGGGTCCCATTTTGGCTGAAGGGGTGGTCGTCTCTGCTCTTTATCCTCATTTGGAGGCAGAGGTTCAGGCAGCCCAGGCAGAGGCTCCTGATCTTTGTCCTCCTGGGAGGTTGTTTGTGCCTCTCGCTTTACAACACAAGGTTTTTAAGGAGCACCACGATACGGTCCTTGCTGGGCACCCGGAGAGTAGAGCCACAGTGGAACTCATTGCTCAGAGATTCTGGTGGCCGGCTCTTCGTAAGACGGTTGAGGGTTTTGTAGCAGCCTGCGAGACCTGTGCTCGTGCCAAGATCCCTCATTCACGGCCATCGGGTTCTCTCCTCCCGTTACCCATTCCTTCCCGTCCTTGGACGCATCTGTCCATGGACTTCATTACGGACCTGCCTCGTTCCTCGGGGAAGACTGTGATTTTGGTGGTAGTGGACCGTTTTAGCAATATGGCGCATTTCATTCACTTTCCTGGGTTACCCAATGCTAAGACGTTGGCGCAAGCATTTGTTGATCACATTGTTAAATTGCATGGCATTCCTTCAGACATTGTTTCTGATAGGGGCACGCAATTTGTTTCCAGATTCTGGAAGGCCTTCTGTTCTCGCTTGGGGATTCGGTTGTCGTTCTCTTCTGCTTTTCACCCGCAGTCGAATCGGCAGACCGAACGCGTCAATCAGAATCTGAAGACATATCTGCGCTGTTTTGTGGCAGAGAATCAGGAGGATTGGTATTCTTTTTTGTCCCTTGCTGAGTTTGCTTTAAATAACCGTCACCAGGAGTCCTCTGATAAGTCACCATTTTTTGGTGCATATGGCTTTTATTCGAAGTTTCGGATATTCTCTGGAGAGGGGTCTTATGGTTTACCTGATAATGAGGAGAGATTTTCCTCGTCATTGTCATTTATTTGGCAAAAGATTACCATTTATTTGGTAAATAGTATCTAAAGTATATGGCCAATTTTCTTGTATTTGTCTATGTGCACAATGATATTCATTATACAGCACTATGTTTTTTATATGCATACACAGCTCCTTTTTACAAACGCAAAAACACAAATGCAATCACACTCTGCAAACCAGCACTCTGCCCTGCCTTTATGCTGGATGTTGAATAAGGCATTGGTGTACATTTTGGCCAAAGCGTAATAAGCCACTCACCACGTCAAGGTCGCCTTCATGAGTGGTCCCTAACACTAGTTCCTACCTGTTATGGGCCACGACAGCCACACAAAGTCCAGGGAGAGCAGGTACAGCATGCACGCCAAGCACACTCTGCTTTTAACCCCGTCCGGTGCCTTTACAGCTTTCATCGGATCCAGGGATGCAAGTACCAACATGCATGCTGAGCCCACTATATACTTCTCCTGGAGCCAAATGGCTACTGGTATAGCGACACTTATGGTTTACCTGATAATGAGGAGAGATTTTCCTCGTCATTGTCATTTATTTCGCAAAAGATTACCATTTATTTGGCAAATAGTATCTAAAGTATATGGCCAATTTTCTTGTATTTGTCTATGTGCACAATGATATTCATTATACACAGCTCCTTTTTAGTATATTTTACTATGTATATTTGATTGATACCTATTTATGCAAATATGTTGTGACTAGAGTTGAGCGGACACCTGGATGTTCGGGTTCGAGAAGTTCGGCCGAACTTCCCGGAAATGTTCGGGTTCGGATCCCGAACCCGACCCGATCTTCGTCCCGAACCCGAACCCCATTGAAGTCAATGGGGACCCGAACTTTTCGGCACTAAAAAGGCTGTAAAACAGCCCAGGAAAGAGCTAGAAGGCTGCAAAAGGCAGCAACATGTAGGTAAATCCCCTGCAAACAAATGTGGATAGGGAAATGAATAAAAATATAAATAAAATAAATAAAAATTAACCAATATCAATTGGAGAGAGGTCCCATAGCAGAGAATCTGGCTTCACGTCACCCACCACTGTAACAGTCCATTGTCAGATATTTAGGCCCAGGCACCCAGGCAGAGGAGAGAGGTCCCGTAACAGAGAATCTGGCTTCATGTCAGCAGAGAATCAGTCTGCATGTCATAGCATAGAATCAGGCTTCACGTCACCCACCACTGTAACAGTCCATTGTCATATATTTAGGCCCAGGCACCCAGGCAGAGAGAGGTCCCGTAACAGAGAATCTGGCTTCATGTCAGCAGAGAATCAGTCTGCATGTCATAGCAGAGAATCAGGCTTCACGTCACCCACCACTGTAACAGTCCATTGTCATATATTTAGGCCCAGGCACCCAGCCAGAGGAGAGAGGTCCCGTAACAGAGAATCTGGCTTCATGTCAGCAGAGAATCAGTCTGCATGTCATAGCAGAGAATCAGGCTTCACGTCACCCAACATTGGAACAGTCCATTGGCATATATTTAGGCCCAGGCACCCAGGCAGAGGAGAGAGGTCCCGTAACAGAGAATCTGGCTTCATGTCAGCAGAGAATCAGTCTGCATGTCATAGAAGAGAATCAGGCTTCACGTCAGCCACCACTGTAACAGTCCATTGTCATATATTTAGGCCCAGGCACCCAGGCAGAGGAGAGAGGTCCCGTAACAGAGAATCTGGCTTCATGTCAGCAGAGAATCAGTCTGCATGTCATAGAAGAGAATCAGGCTTCACGTCAGCCACCACTGTAACAGTCCATTGTCATATATTTAGGCCCAGGCACCCAGGCAGAGGAGAGAGGTCCCGTAACAGAGAATCTGGCTTCATGTCAGCAGAGAATCAGTCTGCATGTTATAGCAGAGAATCAGGCTTCACGTCACCCAACATTGGAACAGTCCATTGGCATATATTTAGGCCCCGGCACCAGGCAGAGGAGAGAGGTCCCGTAACAGAGAATCTGGCTTCATGTCAGCAGAGATTCAGTCTGCATGTCATAGCAGAGAATTAGGCTTCACGTCACCCAACATTGGAACAGTCCATTGACATATATTTAGGCCCAGGCACCCAGGCAGAGGAGAGAGGTCCCGTAACAGAGAATCTGGCTTCATGTCAGCAGAGAATCAGTCTGCATGTCATAGAAGAGAATCAGGCTTCACGCCAGCCACCACTGTAACAGTCCATTGTCATATATTTAGGCCCCGGCACCCAGGCAGAGGAGAGAGGTCCCGTAACAGAGAATCTGGCTTCATGTCAGCAGAGAATCAGTCTGCATGTCATAGAAGAGAATCAGGCTTCACGTCAGCCACCACTGTAACAGTCCATTGGCATATATTTAGGCCCAGGCACCCAGGCAGAGGAGAGAGGTCCCGTAACAGAGAATCTGGCTTCATGTCAGCAGAGAATCAGTCTGCATGTCATAGCAGAGAATCAGGCTTCACGTCACCCAACATTGGAACAGTCCATTGGCATATATTTAGGCCCAGGCACCCAGACAGAGGAGAGAGGTCCCGTAACAGAGAATCTGGCTTCATGTCAGCAGAGAATCAGTCTGCATGTCATAGCAGAGAATCAGGCTTCACGTCACCCACCACTGTAACAGTCCATTGTCATATATTTAGGCCCAGGCACCCAGCCAGAGGAGAGAGGTCCCGTAACAGAGAATCTGGCTTCATGTCAGCAGAGAATCAGTCTGCATGTCATAGCAGAGAATCAGGCTTCACGTCACCCAACATTGGAACAGTCCATTGGCATATATTTAGGCCCAGGCACCCAGGCATAGGAGAGAGGTCCCGTAACAGAGAATCTGGCTTCATGTCAGCAGAGAATCAGTCTGCATGTCATAGCAGAGAATCAGGCTTCACGTCACACAACATTGGAACAGTCCATTGGCATATATTTAGGCCCAGGAACCCAGGCAGAGGAGAGAGGTCCCGTAACAGAGAATCTGGCTTCATGTCAGCAAAGAATCAGTCTGCATGTCATAGCAGAGAATCAGGCTTCACGTCACCCACCACTGTAACAGTCCATTGTCATATATTTAGTCCCAGGCACCCAGCCAGAGGAGAGAGGTCCCGTAACAGAGAATCTGGCTTCATGTCAGCAGAGAATCAGTCTGCATGTCATAGCAGAGAATCAGGCTTCACGTCACCCAACATTGGAACAGTCCATTGGCATATATTTAGGCCCAGGCACCCAGGCATAGGAGAGAGGTCCCGTAACAGAGAATCTGGCTTCATGTCAGCAGAGAATCAGTCTGCATGTCATAGAAGAGAATCAGGCTTCACGTCAGCCACCACTGCAACAGTCCATTGTCATATATTTAGGCCCAGGCACCCAGGCAGAGGAGAGAGGTCCCGTAACAGAGAATCTGGCTTCATGTCAGCAGAGAATCAGTCTGCATGTCATAGAAGAGAATCAGGCTTCACGTCAGCCACCACTGCAACAGTCCATTGTCATATATTTAGGCCCAGGCACCCAGGCAGAGGAGAGAGGTCCCGTAACAGAGAATCTGGCTTCATGTCAGCAGAGAATCAGTCTGCATGTCATAGCAGAGAATCAGGCTTCACGTCACCCAACATTGGAACAGTCCATTGTCATATATTTAGGCCCCGGCACCCAGACAGAGGAGATGTTCATTCAACTTTGGGTTGCCCCGCAATATAATGGTAAAATGAAAATAAAAAGAGGATTGAATGAGGAAGTGCCCTGGAGTACAATAATATATGGTTAAGGGGAGGTAGTTAATGTCTAATCTGCACAAGGGATGGACAGGTCCTGTGGGATCCATGCCTGGTTCATTTTTATGAACGTCAGCTTGTCCACATTGGCTGTAGACAGGCGGCTGCGTTTGTCTGTAATGACGCCTCCTGCCGTGCTGAATACACGTTCAGACAAAACGCTGGCCGCCGGGCAGGCCAGCACCTCCAAGGCATAAAAGGCTAGCTCTGGCCACGTGGACAATTTAGAGACCCAGAAGTTGAATGGGGCCGAACCATCAGTCAGTACGTGGAGGGGTGTGCACACGTACTGTTCCACCATGTTAGTGAAATGTTGCCTCCTGCTAACACGTTGCGTATCAGGTGGTGGTGCAGTTAGCTGTGGCGTGTTGACAAAACTTTTCCACATCTCTGCCATGCTAACCCTGCCCTCAGAGGAGCTGGCCGTGACACAGCTGCCTTGGCGACCTCTTGCTCCTCCTCTGCCTTGCCCTTAGGCTTCCACTTGTTCCCCTGTGACATTTGGGAATGCTCTCAGTAGCGCGTCTACCAACGTGCGCTTGTACTCGTGCATCTTCCTATCACGCTCCAGTGCAGGAAGTAAGGTGGGCACATTGTCTTTGTAGCGTGGATCCAGCAGGGTGGCAACCCAGTAGTCCGCACAGGTTAAAATGTGGGCAACTCTGCTGTCGTTGCGCAGGCACTGCAGCATGTAGTCGCTCATGTGTGCCAGGCTGCCCAGGGGTAAGGACAAGCTGTCCTCTGTGGGAGGCGTATCGTCATCGTCCTGCCTTTCCCCCCAGCCACGCACCAGTGATGGACCCGAGCTGCGTTGGGTGCCACCCCGCTGTGACCATGCTTCATCCTCATCCTCCTCCACCTCCTCCTCATCCTCGTCCTCCTCGTCCTCCTCGTCCTCCAGTAGTGGGCCCTGGCTGGCCACATTTGTACCTGGCCTCTGCTGTTGCAAAAAACCTCCCTCTGAGTCACTTCGAAGAGACTGGCCTGAAAGTGCTAAAAATGACCCCTCTTCCTCCTCCTCCTGGGCCACCTCCTCTTCCATCATCGCCCTAAGTGTTTTCTCAAGGAGACATAGAAGTGGTATTGTAACGCTGATAACGGCGTCATCGCCACTGGCCATGTTGGTGGAGTACTCGAAACAGCGCAACAGGGCACACAGGTCTCGCATGGAGGCCCAGTCATTGGTGGTGAAGTGGTTCTGTTCCGTAGTGCGACTGACCCGTGCGTGCTGCAGCTGAAACTCCACTATGGCCTGCTGCTGCTCGCACAGTCTGTCCAGCATGTGCAAGGTGGAGTTCCACCTGGTGGGCACGTCGCATATGAGGCGGTGAGCGGGAAGGCCGAAGTTACGCTGTAGTGCAGACAGGCGAGCAGCAGCAGGATGTGAACGCCGGAAGCCCGCACTTTATGCAGCAGCTCTGACATGTCGGGGTAGTTGTGAATGAACTTCTGCACCACCAAATTCAGCACATGCGCCAAGCAAGGGATGTGCGTCAAACCGGCTAGTCCCAGAGCTGCAACGAGATTTCGCCCTTTATCGCACACCACCAGGCCGGGCTTGAGGCTCACCGGCAGCAACCACTCGTCGGTCTGTTGTTCTATACCCCGCCACAATTCCTGTGCGGTGTGGGGCCTGTCCCCCAAACAAATGAGTTTCAGAATGGCCTGCTGACGTTTACCCCGGGTTGTGCTGAAGTTGGTGGTGAAGGTGTGTGGCTGACTGGATGAGCAGGTGGAAGAAGAGGAGGAGGAAGCTGAGTAGGAGGAGGTGGCAACAGGAGGCAAAGAATGTTGCCCTGCGATCCTTGGCGGCGGAAGGACGAGCGCCAAACAGCTCTCCGCCTGGGGCCCAGCTGCCACTACATTTACCCAGTGTGCAGTTTGGGAGATATAGCGTCCCTGGCCGTGCTTACTGGTCCACGTATCTGTGGTTAGGTGGACCTTGCCACAGATGGCGTTGCGCAGTGCACACTTGATTTTATCGGATACTTGGTTGTGCAGGGAAGGCACAGCTCTCTTGGAGAAGTAGTGCCGGCTAGGAACAACATACTGTGGGACAGCAAGCGACATGAGCTGTTTGAAGCTGTCTGTGTCCACCAGCCTAAATGACAGCATTTCATAGGCCATTAGTTTAGAAATGCTGGCATTCAGGGCCAGGGATCGAGGGTGGCTAGGTGGGAATTTACGCTTTCTCTCAAATGTTTGTGAGATGGAGAGCTGAACGCTGCCGTGTGACATGGTTGAGATACTTGGTGACGGAGGTGGTGGTGTTGGTGGTACATCCCCTGTTTGCTAGGTGGCAGGTGCCAACGTTCCTCCAGAGGCGGAGAAAGAGGCCGAGGCGGCAGCAGCAGAAGAGGTTGTGCGTCAGTGCATTCTATGTCTTCCACCGCTGGGGAAGGGCTGGGTGGATGCCCTTGGGAAACCCTGCCAACGGAGTCTTCAAACAGCATAAGAGACTGCTGCATAACTTGAGGCTCAGACAGTTTCCCTGGTATGCATGGGGGTGATGTGACAGACTGATGGGCTTGGTTTTCAGGCGCCATCTGTGCGCTTTCTGCAGAAGACTGGGTGGGAGATAATGTGAACGTGCTGGATCCACTGTCGGCCACCCAATTGACTAATGCCTGTACCTGCTCAGGCCTTACCATCCTTAGAACGGCATTGGGCCCCAACAAATATCGCTGTAAATTATGGCGGCTACTGGGACCTGAGGTAGTTGGTACACTAGGACGTGTGGCTGTGGCAGAACGGCCACGTCCTCTCCCAGCACCAGAGGGTCCACTAACACCACCACGACCATGTCCGCGTCCTTTACTAGATGTTTTCCTCATTGTTATAGTTCACCACAACAACAAAAATATTATTTGGCCCAATGTATTGAATTCAAATTCAGGCCTTTTTTTAAAGACACCTAACACTATCTGGCTATCTATTTAGGTACCGTATTACACTAATACAGGCACAGCAGTAACCACAGATTTAGCTGACTATAAATTTGAGGCCTATTATTTAGGCGCTGGGTGACAGGTATACGTTTACAGACAGAATTAGACTGGGATATGCACAGTAGCGTGTGTGTGAAGTTATTGAGAATGACCCTATGTGCACCTTGAATCTAATATACCCTTTTAGGGATAAATTTAAAGTAGGCCTGATACAGCAGAAACCACTAATTTAGAGAATTGCTAAATTGGGAATTGTATTTCAACCCAGAACAAAAACTGTGCTTTGACGGACACGAAATAACTTGACCAGCCACAGCAGTAACGACAGATTTAGCTGGATATAAATTTGAGGCCTAGTATTTAGGCGCTGGGTGACAGGTATAGGTTTACTGACAGAATTAGACTTGGAAATGCACAGTAGCGTGTGTGTGAAGTTATTCAGAATGACCCTATGTGCACCTTGAATCTTATGTACCCTTTTAGGGATAGATTTAAAGTAGCTCTGATACAGCAGAAACCACTAAATTAGGAAATTGCTAAATTGGGAATTGTATTTCAACCCAGAACAAAAAATGTGCTTTGACGGACACTAAATAACTTGACCAGCCACAGCAGTAACAACAGATTTAGCTGGATATAAATTTGAGGCCTAGTATTTAGGCGCTGGGTGACAGGTATAGGTTTACTGACAGAATTAGACTTGGAAATGCACAGTAGCGTGTGTGTGAAGTTATTCAGAATGACCCTATGTGCACCTTGAATCTTATATACCCTTTTAGGGATAGATTTAAAGAAGCTCTGATACAGCAGAAACCACTAAATTAGGAAATTGCTAAATTGGGAATTGCATTTCAACCCAGAACAAAAACTGTGCTTTGACGGACACTAAATAACTTGACCAGCCACAGCAGTAACGACAGATTTAGCTGGATATAAATTTGAGGCCTAGTATTTAGGCGCTGGGTGACAGGTAAAGGTTTACTGACAGAATTAGACTTGGAAATGCACAGTAGCGTGTGTGTGAAGTTATTCAGAATGACCCTATGTGCACCTTGAATCTTATATACCCTTTTAGGGATAGATTTAAAGTAGCTCTGATACAGCAGAAACCACTAATATAGGAAATTGCTAAATTGGGAATTGTATTTCAACCCAGAACAAAAACTGTGCTTTGACGGACACTAAATAACTTGACCAGCCACAGCAGTAACGACAGATTTAGCTGGATATAAATTTGAGGCCTAGTATTTAGGCGCTGGGTGACAGGTATAGGTTTACTGACAGAATTAGACTTGGAAATGCACAGTAGCGTGTGTGTGAAGTTATTCAGAATGACCCTATGTGCACCTTGAATCTTGTATACCCTTTTAGGGATAGATTTAAAGAAGCTCTGATGCAGCAGAAACCACTAAATTAGGAAATTGCTAAATTGGGAATTGCATTTCAACCCAGAACAAAAACTGTGCTTTGACGGACACTAAATAACTTGACCAGCCACAGCAGTAACGACAGATTTAGCTGGATATAAATTTGAGGCCTAGTATTTAGGCGCTGGGTGACAGGTATAGGTTTACTGACAGAATTAGACTTGGAAATGCACAGTAGCGTGTGTGTGAAGTTATTGAGAATGACCCTATGTGCACCTTCAATCTAATATACCCTTTTAGGGATAAATTTAAAGTAGGCCTGATACAGCAGAAACCACTAATTTAGAGAATTGCTAAATTGGGAATTGTATTTCAACCCAGAACAAAAACTGTTCTTTGACGGACACTAAATAACTTGACCAGCCACAGCAGTAACGACAGATTTAGCTGGATATAAATTTGAGGCCTAGTATTTAGGCGCTGGGTGACAGGTATAGGTTTACTGACAGAATTAGACTTGGAAATGCACAGTAGCGTGTGTGTGAAGTTATTCAGAATGACCCTATGTGCACCTTGAATCTTATATACCCTTTGAGGGATAGATTTAAAATAGCTCTTATACAGCAGAAACCACTAAATTAGGAAATTGCTAAATTGGGAATTGTATTTCAACCCAGAACAAAAACTGTGCTTTGACGGACACTAAATAACTTGACCAGCCACAGCAGTAACGACAGATTTAGCTGGATATAAATTTGAGGCCTAGTATTTAGGCGCTGGGTGACAGGTATAGGTTTACTGACAGAATTAGACTTGGAAATGCACAGTAGCGTGTGTGTGAAGTTATTCAGAATGACCCTATGTGCACCTTGAATCTTATATACCCTTTTAGGGATAGATTTAAAATAGCTCTGATACAGCAGAAACCACTAAATTAGGAAATTGCTAAATTGGGAATTGTATTTCAACCCAGAACAAAAACTGTGCTTTGACGGACACTAAATAACTTGACCAGCCACAGCAGTAACGACAGATTTAGCTGGATATAAATTTTAGGCCTATTATTTAGGCGCTGGGTGACAGGTATACGTTTACTGACAGAATTAGACTGGGATATGGCCAAAAAATAACCACATTATTGATGGTTAAATGCACTTGGTGTGACAGCTTGACCAACCACACTATTGAGGGTTAAATGCACTTGGTGACAGGCTCAGCTTGCCCCTGATGTAGTATATGGCCAAAAAATAACCAGACTATTGATGGTTAAATGCACTTGGTGTGACAGCTTGACCCTGATGTAGGATTTAGCCAAAAAAAAAAAACACACCATTGAGGGTTAAATGCACTTGGTGACAGCTTGCCCCTGATGTAGTATATGGCCAAAAAATAACCAGACTATTGATGGTTAAATGCACTTGGTGTGACAGCTTGACCCTGATGTAGGATTTAGCCAAAAAACAACCACACCATTGAGGGTTAAATGCACTTGGTGACAGCTTGCCCCTGATGTAGTATATGGCCAAAAAATAACCAGACTATTGATGGTTAAATGCACTTGGTGTGACAGCTTGACCCTGATGTAGGATTTAGCCAAAAAACAACCACACCATTGAGGGTTAAATGCACTTGGTGACAGCTTGCCCCTGATGTAGTATATGGCCAAAAAATAACCACACTATTGCTGGTTAAATGCACTTGGTGTGACAGCTTGACCCTGATGTAGGATTTAGCCAAAAAACAACCACACCATTGAGGGTTAAATGCACTTGGTGACAGCTTGCCCCTGATGTAGTATATGGCCAAAAAATAACCAGACTATTGATGGTTAAATGCACTTGGTGTGACAGCTTGACCCTGATGTAGGATTTAGCCAAAAAACAACCACACCATTGAGGGTTAAATGCACTTGGTGGCAGCTTGTGCTGGCACAGCACAAGACACAAAACGGCCGCCGATCACCCCAGAAAAAAGTGACTGAAAAACGCTCTGGACAGCCTAAAAACAGTGAGCAATTCAATAGCAGCAGTTCAATCATCCACAGCTGCAGATCGATCTCTGAATGAAGTCTTTTGGAGGAGTTAATCACTGCCTAATCTCGCCCTAACGTCGCAGCTGCAACCTCTCCCTATGCTGATCAGAGCAGAGTGACGTGCGGCGCTATGTGACTCCAGCTTAAATAGAGGCTGGGTCACATGGTGCTCTGGCCAATCACAGCCATGCCAATAGTAGGCATGGCTGTGACGGCCTCTTGGGGCAAGTAGTATGACGCTTGTTGATTGGCTGCTTTGCAGCCTTTCAAAAAGCGCCAAGAAAGCGACGAACACCGAACCCGAACCCGGACTTTTACGAAAATGTCCGGGTTCGGGTCCGTGTCACGGACACCCCAAAATTCGGTACGAACACGAACTATACAGTTCGGGTTCGCTCATCCCTAGTTGTGACCCTATAAATATGCAATTTGTACTGAGATTGTGAAAAAATCTAAGATTTGAGCAGCTCTCACCTGCCAAGGATTCCACTGATATAGCACGGAACAACTCCTTCACCCGAATCAGGAGCAATGACGAAAATATGGAAAAAGAGGTTTTGTCCAGCTTGTGGTTGTGGTAATCCAAAAAGGCTTTATTCGATATTCAATAAAATCCAGGTACAAAAATGCAGAGTCTACATGTTTTGAGCGCAATTCAATCTCAGCCCTTACTCATGACAGTCATGAGTAAGGGCTGAGATGGAATTGCGCCCGAAACATATAGACTCTGCATTTTTGTACCTGGATTTTATTGAATATCGAATAAAGCCTTTTTGGATTACCACAACCACAAGCTGGATAAAACCTCTTTTTCCATATTTTTGTACTGAGATGTATTGCTTGAAAATGGTTCCAGCAAGTGGACTGAAACGTTGCATGGCACGCATGGGTGAATGAAAGGATCCCACTATTTTCTAGCATCCTTGCATTTCAGTGACAGTCAAGGCTTGTGTGGAGGAGTCTGATGCCTGATACCATAGTGCATATTCATTATATTCATGGAATAACCTATTTCAAGATGTCTTTATATTAAATGAATTGTCTCACATCATCAAATGATATTTGTGGTCAGGGCTAGGATGGTGGAAGTGGGAAAGGGGAAACCCTTAACCCTGAACCTAGAGGCTGGGGTGTGCCGGGAGCCACGGTCGCGGGTACGCCAAGAAAAGGGGCCAAAGACTCTGAATAGGTAACATGGTTTTATTGAATATCACAAAGCCAGTGTACGGAAGGCCTGAGAGATTTCTGCCTGGGGATTTGGTATATAGCGGGCGAAACAGGACGAACGCCAACGCCCCATGCAGCGAATGACATGTGCGGGGACCTGATGCTTGGAAGCTGCCGACGCAGCCCTAATGCGGAAGGAATGACCTGAAATGGTACTGGGGTCGTGACCCAACCCCTGCATCAGGGACCGGACGAGGGACATGAATTTTGATGTGGTGAGTGGCTTACCCCCGCAAGGCAGAAGAGGGGAGTCTGGTGGAGAGACCGTGAAGCAGTACGATAATTGCCACAGAACCTTGACCGGGCACCAACGGTTACCTGAAGGGAAGAACTTAATCTCCGTGGGAGGACCAGACTGGTTGGTTTTGGAGGACGGGAGATGGAGGACAAAATGGTCTGTGGACCAGACTAGGTGGCGTTTCTGGAGGAAGCTATGACGCCCGGAGCCCGACGTGAATTTACCAGGCCTGAGGAAGCCGTAGAACCCGAGGTAAATAGCCGCCTTCAGAACCGTGCTGAGAGAGGGCCCAAAAGGACTGCCGTCTAAGGCCGAGGATAGGGCTCTGAACAATTCCCCTGACACCGGCAGTCTACGGGTGCGCGGACACTTCCCCTTCTTCTGCAGACCCCTGAGTGTTGGCTTGACGGCTTGTGAAGCAAGGATGGAACCCCCATCTGGCTTGGCGATCATGCGATAATGCTGGAGCCCTGCTAAATATAGCTTGATGGTGTTGTGCGACAAGGAGAGGCGAGTGTGGCAAAATGCAATAAACGCCAAGACATATGAGGTTTCCTCCAGCTGACCCCTTGGGAATTCTCGAGCAAACCTGCTGAAAGCTGTGAAGCCGGCCCGATAATTCCTAGCTGTGTTGTGGGAAAGAGAACCCTCGATCAGTCTCTCTGCCTGGACCACCAGGGATGCTAATCCAGGATGAATGAGCTGAGTGGAGGAACCTGCGTACCGGAATGATCTGCTTCGGGCATTTCCTGAAAGAAAGTGGAAAAACAGAAACGGGAGAGGGCGTCAGCGGCAGTATTGGAATCCCCTGGAATGTGAGCACAACGGACGTGGAAGTTGTGGGTGAGGGATAGCCACACTAATTTCCGCAGTAGAGCCATGACCCGGAGAGATCTGGACCTGCCGGAATTGATAATATCAACCAGGGACTGGTTGTCCGTGACGAACAAGACTGGCAAGTTGGACCAGGAGCTGCCCCAGACCAAGGCGGCAGCCACGATGGGATATAATTCCAGGAAAGGAGAAGACCCGATGGCAGCTGGGTCTGCTTGGATTTCCGGGGGCCACCTGGCCGCCAGCCAGTGGGACCTGAAGATGGCGGCAAAGCCGATGGAATCGGCTGCGTCCGAGAAAATAATCGAGGAAGCCGAGTCCCAGCGGGGAACGAAGAGGGAAATGCCGTTCCATTCTGAAAGGAAGGTGTTCCACATGGCAAGATCCGAGATGGCGTGGCGGTCGAGGTGGACAACAGAATCCTGGTCACGAACTGTGGAAAGAAGATGCAACAGGCTGGCCAGAAAAGACCGGCCCTGGGGCATGATCTTCGTGGCGTGATTCAGCAGACCCAGTAAGGACTGAAGCTCCGCCTTGGTCAGGGACAGAGCGCTGACCGCCCGGGAGATGGCAGAGTGGATCCTGGTCAACTTTTCAGGTGGCAGACTGGCCTCCATCTTGACGGAATCTAATGTGATGCCCAGAAAGGTCACCCTGGTGGCAGGGCCCTCGGTCTTGGAGGAGGCCACGGGCACCTGGAGGAGGGAGAAGAACTCCAGCCAAGATGTCCTTCTTGATATGCTCGGGGATGAAGTGAGACGGGGCAATCAGAGGACCAGAAGCTGGCCTACCTGCCACATCTGGAGGTGGGAAGGGAGCCACCACCGGGGAGAGTGGGATTGCCGAGGGTCTGGACTCTAGGGCTGCAACCCTGGCCTGAATGTCGCACAGAGAACTGGCAAGCCCGCTGATAGAGGACTGGATCTGGGACAAGGCTTGCTGGATGGAAGGAGAGCTAGACTGAGTTTCCACTGAACTCGGGGCCGTCATCAGCAAGCGGTATAATTCCGCCTTGCGGGCTGACGCGGGATGATGAATCCCCCTGCGGTTGAGCTCGGTGATCAGTCTAGGCACGGTCCAGCTCCGTAAGGAAGCGCTGACGGAGTGACCAGAAGCCGATGTTCCAGGAAGGGAAATATTGTCTTCCATCTCAGATACGTGCGACATCCTTGACCTGCGGAAGAATGTAAATGAGAGGAAAAACTAAGCTGCGGACGCGAAGGAGCAGCCAAAAATGAAGATGAAAAGCGAGGGAAACGAAACTATTTAAAATACTGTGGGGGTTAGCTCACTAGTAGGGGGCACAGCAGTCAGAGACAGTGACACAATGGCACAGTTCACACAGGGGTTGCCTGTTTTCTTTATTTTCGTCCACAAACAAAATATAAGGCCTTTACATTCAGGCAAAGATACAAAATAAATTCCTGCTCGGCTGAGCACTAACTAAACATAAAATGACCCTTTCTATACGGGCGGCCTACTACCAGCCACACGACACAATTCAAAATAAACTCACAGTGTCCTTTTGTTGCTTTAGCAGACTTCAGCAGCAATGGTGAAAGCCAGTCAGTTCTACCAGTCCCCACCCAGACATGCTCATAGTGCAAACCTTTATAGCCCAGAAACGAGCTGAGATCCATCACCTGGCTGAGAGATCTATATGAAACCCGTTCTGGACAGGAAGGGAATGAGGAGCCCCACTACCAACCTGCATCCTCATTCCATTAAATCCAGGCCCGACAACACCATTTACCAAAGTCCTCAGCAAACTGTTTTGCTAAGGCAGACCAGCTTTTCCTGGATTTCTGATATCTCACCCAGTTTCCTAGTTGAGATATCCACCTCCTGTAGCATAGTACATGGTATATGAAAGAAACCTAGGGGAAATATAACGATTCGCTACTACTTTTCCAGTCACTCTCTCACAATACTTACCAGAAGACGCCCAAGACCAAGGAAAAGGAGATCTGAATCCGAACCGGTAAGCTAAAGAAAAACCCAGACCTTCAGAAGAGAAGAGGAAAACAAACAAAAAATACGGTCCTCAGAGGGACCGAACAAGACCTGAACTTACCTTAGGAAAGATTTTAAAACCTTTGACTGACGGGAGCCGAAAAAACGGACCGAACCTGCGATCTGAAGATAACGCATATGAGGACCAGATGAGCGACAGCTGGGAAGCGAGATGGGAGGCGAACCCCCAAAGGAAGCAAAGACAGGTAAGACGCCAGAAGAGGATCAGTCGACCGGACTGGCCCAGGAGATGGGAGAGCCTGAGACAGGACCCAGAGGTACAAGGGACAGCCGACTGGAAGCAAGAAGCATGGACAACCCACACCCGTGAATAGCAGAGAGACCAGGTAACCGAGAACTGAAAAAACAGAGCTGGGCGATCCAGGAGGAACCCCGGGCGAACTAGGGTAGAGACCTGGGCGATCCAGGAGAAAGAAGAAGAACCCCAGGCGAACCAGGGTAGAAACCTGGGCGAACCAGGAGAAAGAAGAACCCCAGGCGAACTAGGGAAGAGACCTGGGTGATCCAGGAGAAAGAAGAACCACAGGCGAACTAGGGAAGGGACCTGGGCGATCCAGGAGACAAACACGCGAACCGGGCGAACCGGAAAGAGACGACCCTGGGCGATCCAAGGCTTGAGACAGGATGAACACCGCGAGAGAGAGAGCCCAGGGACCCGGGAAGAATAAGCCACGACAGAGAATAAGGCGAGAATGCTGTGATGCGGAACACTCGGAGACCGAGGGCCGCGGTGTAATGGAAAAAGGTGGTGTGATAGAAAAAGGACAACCAGAGATGAGGCCCATGAGACATGAACTAGCGACTGCGGAGGCCGACATACTCGGAGCATGGAACAAGACTCCGCAGTGGCTGGAGGAAAAACATGCTGCAGCTGGGGGACGAAAAAATGGTGGATTAAGCGCCTGAACCAGCACCTACCTGCAGATTGATGAAACTGGAACCAGCAGAATGCAGGTGCGGACCAAGCCTCAACTCACCGCAGGCAGGCGGGCCGCTCGATGGGTTAGGACCTGAGCATTCATGTTGTGTTCTGTAGGCGCAAGCCGCAGGCGTCCAACATGTGCAGCCTCAGAACAAGCGTGCGTTTATTGTTGTGCGCCCCACCAGACTATGGGAACGCGCGACAATAGCCCCAGAAATGCGCAAGTACCTCCAGGGAAGCAGAGAAAAGACCAAGCCCCAGTGGACAGAGGGGGCAGACAGAAAAAGATGAGGGAGGGTAAGGGACAGGCATTCAGACCAGACAGACGCGGGAAGCGAGTAGTGATGAGCGGCAGGGGCAATATTCAAATTTGAGATATTTCGCGAATATTTTGGACGAATATTTGCCATGTATTCGAGAATTCGCGAATTCATGATCTCCAGGCATTATTTTCTTGATTGCGAAAATTCGCATAAAATTCGCATACAAATTTTCGCATAAAAATTCGCATGAACTAGTATTTTCGCAAAAATCGAATATTCGCAATTACGAATATATTTTGCGATATTCGAAATATTCGCGAATTCTCAAAGTGCCGATATTCGCGATTAAAATTCGCAACTCGAATATTCGTGATCAACACTAGAAGCGAGACCCTGGCGGCCGATTCACCCAGGCAGCGTGAGGTGGCAGGCAGGAGCTGCGCTAGACATACCTTGAGATGCCGGGAGCGAAAGAAGGCCGACGCTGGAGGCGCAGCAGGAGAAAGCTGAGGGGCGGACCCGGAAGTGAGGAGGCCACAGCTGAGGACCGGACCGTACTGCACGCCGCTGAAACGTCAGGCTGGAGAGGAGGTGAGTGCCGGCCTAAGTACTGCATGCCCCTCCCACAATTACAGGCTGCGCTGCAGCCTTAACTATTTATCATGTAGAGAAAGTTAATACAAGGCACTTACTAATGTATTGTGATTGTACATATTGCCTCCTTTGCTGGCTTGATTCATTTCCATCACATTATACACTGCTCGTATCAAGGGGTTACAGCCACAGCTGCAGTCCAGCAATGGTGGCTATTCTTGCCCACTGTGGGAAAAAGCGCCAGCCTCTCTGGTGGCCAGGATCATAGAAGCGAGCATAGGCACACATGTGCAGCAGCTCCCCCCCCCCCCCCCCCCTGCCACCTCGTATCTGTGCTGCAGCAGTGGCTGTAATGCCTGGATACAAGCAGTGTATTATTCTATGGAAAAATGAATCCCACTTTATCTAAAACTAAATCCTCTGTCACAGTTCTAAAAAGGTTTCAGATGAGATCTTAATATACCAAACAATACAATAAAAAGGTACAGCAGTGTGGTGCAATGTCAGGCTATTTTTGTACAGGAGGCACCACAGTATCTTCTAAACCTCCCGGGCTGCTGGCAGTGAAGGAGGAGAGAACATGTCTGGCCATCCTTCTGCCCTGCTGTCAGAAAACTGTGGCTGCTGGAGAGAAGGACTCCTCTGTGGTGCTGGGCTGATTTCTCCGGTGTGTGACAGTAGTGAGCTGTAGGACACTGTAAGGGGGAAATAGGGAAATTGTTTATAGTAGACTCAGATCTGTGTATGTGTGCTGATCTCTGCAGAGTTCAGAGTGGCATTGGGGGAACTTTGCCCTAGGTCCCCCCCCCCCATGCCTCTGCTTTAGGTGCACCCCCATAAATGCTCCCACTGTAAATGCACCCCTGATATTTCCTCTTCTCCAGTTGCCCCCTAATAGCCCTGCTCCAGGATCTCCACTATTACCCTACCTCAGGTGACCCTAATGCCTCTGCTTTAGGTGCACCCTCATAAGTGCCTCAGCTCCAGATGCCGCCACTCTAAATGCACCACTAATATTGCCTCTTCTCCAGTTACCCCTGCTCCAGCATCCCCATTATTGCCCTGCCTCAGGTGACCCTAATGCCTCAGTTATGACCCCCCCATTTGTGCCCTTTGCTCACGTTGTTCCTCTTGCGCCTTTGCTTGGGCTTTGTTAAAGGTTGTAACCTGCAAAGGGAGTTGCACTTATGCCCGAAAAATTCTCCACAGTGCATCACATTCTTCAGTATTGACACGTAAGGTTTATATGGCGGTAGTAATAATATTCCGTATTTGCAGGCATCACTGCTGTCATGTAAAGAGATACTGGTGGTGGAGTGGTGGGGGATTTAAAGGGGTTGTCAAAGTTTTCAAGTTATCCTCTCCACACAATAGGGCATAACTATATGAAAAGTGGGGTTCGATTCTGCAACCCTCACTGATCCCAGGAATGGGTCCTGTTCCCCCTTTTTATGGTGTGACAGGCTACACATACACCCTGCTGCTCCATTCATTCTCTTTGGGACAACTGGAATTAGCAAGCGCTGTACTCCTCCATCTCTCGCGACCCCATAGAGAATGGATGGAGAGGCAGGGCATATGCTGGACCTGCCACTCAGTCAAGAAGGGGGATCAGTGGGGGCTCCAGCATTCAGGCCCCCACGGATCACTTAGTTATCCCCGATCCTGTGGATAGAGGATAACTAGAAAAGTAGACACAGTCCCTTTAACAGGCGAGCATTTCTATATGTATATATATACAGTACAGACCAAAAGTTTGGACACACCTTCTCATTCAAAGAGTTTTCTTTATTTTCATGACTATGAAAATTGTAGATTCACACTGAAGGCATCAAAACTATGAATTAACACATGTGGAATTATATACATAACAAAAAAGTGTGAAACAACTGAAAATATGTCATATTCTAGGTTCTTCAAAGTAGCCACCTTTTGCTTTGATTACTGCTTTGCACACTCTTTTCATTCTCTTGATGAGCTTCAAGAGGTAGTCACCTGAAATGATCTTCCAACAGTCTTGAAGGAGTTCCCAGAGATGGTTAGCACTTGTTGGCCCTTTTGCCTTCACTTTGCGGTCCAGCTCACCCCAAACCATCTCGATTGGGTTCAGGTCCGGTGACTGTGGAGGCCAGGTCATCTGGCACAGCACCCCATCACTCTCCTTCATGGTCTTCATGTCGCACGTGGTTTCCCCCATGTACAGCATTTTACACGGGCACCACAATACATATATGACCCACGATGAGTCACATGTGAGATAGTATTTAATATAAAAAATCTCATTTGTTTTTGGATGTGTGAATGCAGACCCCTTGTACATGAGTCTGCAATTAGCACATCCCAAGCAAGGAAAACTGCCTGTACGTTTAGTTTTTAAAAACGTTTGTCTTAATTGACCTCTTTCTGGTACCCTTGAGCTCACTACCCTGTCTCTAATGTTCCGTGCTCTTTTATATGCCATCAATGGAGGATCCCTGAAGGCCGCTATTGTCGGATAGCCGCACCTCAGTACCCCCCAGTGTTTTCTTACTATCCGTTCAATGTTGGCACTTAATTCGTTATAGAATGATACAAAAGGTAACCTATCACTTTTTTGCTTTTGTTTTGTTGTTAACAACTCCTCCATCTGTATTTATTTAGCTCTAATCGCATGTCTATGTACCAAGTTCTTAGGGTAACCTCTATTTCTGAAGGACTCGTCCATATTCTGTAGGGCGTGATCAACATGATCATCCTTATCCACTATCCTTCTTATTCTCAGCATTTGACTGTATGGTAGAGAATTGACCATCCTTCTAAGGTGTCCACTGGTGAAATGTAACAGTGTATTATTGTCAGTTTGTTTAATATTCAAATCAGTGTGTATTTGCCCTTCCTCTATGTATATCTGAGTATCCAAAAACTGTACCCTCTCTTCGGACGCCATTAGTGTAAATTGGATCTCCTCATCAATGGAATTCAAAAATAGATGGAACTCCATCAATGCATCCATAGATCAAGTCCAGATGAGTAAAATGTCGTCTATGTATCTCCACCACGTCAACACCTGGCCGAAGTGGGGAGATACATAGACGAGACGCTCTTCAAATGAATGTACAAATATGTTTGCATAGGTGGGCGCGGCATTCGAACCCATCGCTGCGCCTATCAACTGCAAATAGAACTGCCCTTGAAATGTGAAGTAATTGTTCCTGAGTGACATCTCTAATAGTTCCACTATAAATCTGCGTGTTGGGATGGAATATTCAGAGTTCTGTGACATGCTCTCCACTGCTAGTAAGCCCTTAGTGTGGTCAATTGAGGTATATAATGATACAATATCAAATGATGCTAATATTGCCCCTTTCGGGATTTGCACCCCTCTCAATTTCTTAATAAAATCTCCAGTATCCCTGATGTATGATTTTGCACCTATAGCGTATTCTCTCAATACTTTGTCTAAAAAAAATGTTAATATTGGAAAAAATGGAGTTTCAGCTGGATGTTATGGGCCGTCCAGGAGGGTCCACCAGCCTTTTATGTATCTTGGGCAATACATACATCGTTGGGGTAGTTGGAGACTTCATTATCAAAAATTCTTTAAGTTGTCTATCAATGATTCAGTTTTCCTCTGCTATATTTAACACTCCCTCAATTTTTCTGGCAATGTCAAATCTTGGATCTTTCCCCAACTGTTTATAAGTACCCAGTTCTCTTAATTGTCTATAGATTTAATTTATATATTGAGAGGTGTCCATAACCACGATCCCACCCCCCTTATCAGCGGGTTTAATGGTGAGATCGGGGTTATTGGACAAACTCTCCAATGCATACATTTCCTGAGCAGTAATATTTGGTTTAGTTAACATATCAGATCTTGTATGCTGTCTCAATTCTGCTATATCCCTCTTTACTGCTTCAATAAACACTTCTAAAAAATGTGAGTTTGCATTTAAAGAGTGATTTTTTTTCCTGTTATTAACTCACATTCTTTAGAAGTGTTTATTGAAGCAGTAAAGAGGGATATAGCAGAATTGAGACAGCATACAAGATCTGATATGTTAACCAAACCAAATATTACTGCGACATGAAGACCAGGTTAAATAATCACAGGCAATCTATCAGAAATAGAAGAAAAGACTAATCGGTATCAAAACATTTCGCTGAAAAAAATCATAAGGAGAGTGATTTAAGATTTATGATCTTGGATCACGTAAAACCGCTTGAAAGGGGCGGAGACAGGCTAGTGTTGCTAAAGAAAAATGAACTTAGATGGATTTTTCGTCTGGATAAGCTGAAGCACAAAGGCTTGAATGTTGAGTTCAGGGTAACTGGGGGTATGGTAGGCTAATGCTTTACATCCCATTGCTTGTGTTCTTTTGCATACAAATTATTGTACCAAGTGAATGTAATAGATGCTGCATATGGTTATTGCCCTGAAAGTGACGCTATACTATGATTACTTTACAGTTGGAAACATGGAATTGTTTTGCGGTTGGAAATATGGAAGCCGTTATGGGACATATATTGGCTGAATACAAAATGATTGAATAGGGAAGATCTCTAATGTATCAAAAGTTATGACTACTATCTATTTGTCCACAAATTTGGCCCCAAACAAGATGGTGTGAATGAGGTGCGCGTTGCTCGGGATGGAGATGTTTGAACATGCGCATATTCATGATGTGCTGTGTTGTCTGCATATATGCGCGCACGCATTGTGGAGATAGACATAGCGTAAGCGCTTAACATCACGCCTGTTCCGTCTCCGCCCCGAGTGACGCCCATCCATTACACTTCATAGAGGAGGAGTGGGATTGACACATGCGTATTGCGAATCAACGCTGAGATTACAGCGTGGAGTCCTACTGTTCACTATTGAGATCTAATTACCCTTATGGATCATGCGAAGTACAGCCACAATGCCCCAGCAAGGTAGTTTTTAATGTATATGGCTCAGTTGTTTTTAAGCACAATGCACTTTATATAACTATGTCACTATTATAAAATATCAACACTAAGATTAGTACTGCAGATATGGTAACCTATATGATATGGTTGCTACTGACTACGCACATTGCACTTATGCTGTGGTTCACATTGAAGAGTGTTTTAGGGTGAATGAATTGTAACATTGTTAAAAGGGGCGTTCACAGTTTGATCAATTAGAACTGATTGATTTCATGATGTATAAATGTAGGCACTGTTGCACTTTATAATTCACTTGGCTTGAAAAAGGTTCAGAGAGAGAACCGAAACGTTGCTGTATGACATGTGAATAAATAGCAAATTTTTTCACTTTTAAGGAGTGCCGTGGATTTTTGCAATTTATATATATATATTTATATTTATACGCATTTCACGTCTGCAGTTCAATGTGGTGAAAGCGTTCAGTATCATATTTCAGTACAAAAAGGAAAAAAATACACACTTCACTGGTGCATTTATTTCTGCTAAGCGTTTACTGGCCTTTTTCAGTCCAAAAATAAAAATATACACGCATTTCACTTCTGAAGTTATTATTATTCTAGTACAAAAACGTATTTCGGTAGAAAGAAAATAATATATTCAGCGTTCAGCGCTGCGGTTATATGTGGCAAAACCTTTAGTGACGTATTTCGGTCATAAAACAAAATATATTCAGCGTTCAACGCTGCGGTTATATGTGGCTAAACCTTTAGTGGCGTATTTAGGTTGAAAAACAAAAGATATTCAGCGTTCAGCGCTGCAGTAATATTTGTAGCAAAACCTTTAGTGATGTATTTCGGCGAAAAACTAAATATATTCGGCGTTCAGCACTTTAGTAATATTTAATAATATTAAAATCTTTATTGACGTATTTCGGTAGAAAAAGTAAATTAATTCAGTGGTCAGCGCTGCGGTTATATGCGGTAAAATCTTTATTGAAGTATTTCGGTCGAAAAACAAAATTTATTCAGCAGTTAGCGCTGCGTTTATATGTGGTAAAATCTCCATGATGTCTCCATGATAAATCTGCAGCGTGGGGAACCCGTGTGGCTTCTACACACTTTCAAAATAATCCTTCAGCGGAGCGAATAGATGCCGGATGACTGGGACCCTCCATGACCTTCCAAGGAGCTGCAGTTGGGAGCAGCGTTTTATTTCTGAGACGTCCGTATAGTGCGGGGGGAATCCAAAGACCCTCTCAATCTCCGTGCTCCATAATATATGGTAAAATCTTTATTGATATATTTCGGGTTGAAGTTATATGTGGTAAAATCTTTAGTGAAGTATTTCGGTGGAAAAAGAAATTGTATTCAGCGTTCAGCGCTGCAGTTATATGCGGTAAAATATTTTGTGACTTATTTTGGTGGAAAAACAAATTTTATTCAGCGCTCAGCGCTGTAGTAATATGTGTTAAAATCTTTATTGAAGTATGTTGGTCGAAAAACAAAATTAATTCAGTGGTCAGCACTGCGGTTATATGCGGTAAAATCTTTATTGAAGTATTTTGGTCGAAAAACAACATTTATTCTGCGGTCAGCGTTGGGGTTATATGCGGTAAAATCTTTAGTGACTTATCTTGATGAACTTTGCGACTCTTCCAGGCTCAAAGCTATCTTGACGCTTTGTCTTCTCATTGTCTGTAGCTACTAGAGGCCTGTTCATGCCAGGCAGGTTCCCCCAGAAGTATCTTGGTTGATCGACACTCTGTCATTGTGCCATTCTCTGGCTTCCTTATGCTGCTGCAACCTCCACACTCTGTGATTGTGCCATTCTGTGGCTTCCTTATGCTGCTGCCACCTCCAGACTCTGTAATTGTGCCACTCTGTGGCCTCCTCCTGATGCTGCTGCCACCTCCAGACTCTGTCAAAGTGCCACTCTGTGGCCTACTCATGTTGCTGCCACCTCTACACTCAGTGATTGTGCCACTCTGTGGCTTCCTCATGCTGCTGCCAACTCCAGACTCTGTCATTGTGCCACTCTGTGGCCTACTCATGCTGCTGCCACCTCCAGACTCTGTCATTGTGCCACTCTGTGGCCTACTCATGCTGTTGCCACTTCCACACTCAGTGATTGTGCCACTCTGTGGCCTACTCTAGCTGCTGCCACCTCCACACTCGGTCATTGTGCCACTCTGTGACCTACTCATGCTGCTGCCACCTCCACATTTGGTCATTGTGCCACTCTGTGGCTTACTTATGCTGCTGGCAACTCCAGACTGTTTCATTGTGCCACTGTGTGGTCTCCTCATGCTGCCACCACCTGCAGACTTAGTTATTGTGCCACTTGGTGGCCTCTTCATACTGCCGCCACCTCCAGACTCTGTCATTTTGCCACTCGGTGGCCTTCTCCTAATGCTACCGCCACCTCCAGACTCTGTCATTGTGCCACTCGGTAGCCTCCTCATATTGCTTCCACCTCCAGACCCTGTAATTGCGTCACTCTGTGGTCTCCTCATGCTGCTTCCACCTCATCACTATGTCATAGGTCCACTCTGTGGACTTCTCATGCTGTTCCCACCCTCCCCACTTCATGACTGGTCCATTATTTTGGCTTTCGGCCTGGCTGACATCGTCATGTATTTGACACTTCTTCTGATCTGTCAGAAGGAAGGAAAAATGAGACGCACAAAAGATCCTGTCTCTGTAGCAGCTTTATGGCCTGTATGGTCCCATCAGAATTGGCTTATGCTTTGGAAGCCAAAGCAGGAGTGGGTAGAAAGCACAGAAGACATACAAATATTTGGTTCACGTGTCATCTCTGTTTTAGATCCACTCCTGTTTTTTTGGCATTAGCAATACTGATGGATTACTGACCAAATGCTGACTGAGTGAAGGCAAATGCTCAACAGACAGGATCCGTTTTTTGAGGGGTTATTGTTCTGACGGATCAGAGGAAGGGAAAATTAATCAGTGACGTCAACACATACTTACTGCTGACACCCTCTCCACTCTGTCAGGGGGGCTCTACTTTTATAAGAGTTTAATAGAACAGGTTCTGTAGACATCTATGTGGAATCAGCTGACGAGGGTGTAAAAGAAGTATGCTTCTTTTTGACGCTAACATCTACCTGTAAGGCTGAGTTGATACTTGAGTTATTTGGTCAGTTTTAGCCCCATGACTGCCCAAATAAGTGAAGTGTGCAGTGATTCTAAGAGTGACACTTGTCATCTGCATGTCATACTGACTCACAGTATTGTTTCACTATCACAGCAGACTCCCTATGCGTGTTACTGCAAGGCACAGTTATAAAGGCTCTCTGCAGCCCAGGAATAGACGTTTTTTTAACGCGATTGGCCACAAACAAATTGGGATCGAAGCAAATTTTTCCGAAAAATTGGGTGAACCGGCCGAATCAAATTTAAAAAAAATGTGCTTATCTCTAGTTATAACCACATAAAGTGACACGTCAGATATGCAAACATCGGCCTGGGGTTTAAGGTGAAAAATGGCTCGGTAGTGAAGAGGTTAAACAAAATAAAACTTTGAAAAAAGTTATTTTTCTTTTCCTTGCCATATTCTTACCCCCAATAACTTTTTTTTTATATATTTACATCTATGGAGCTGTGGGAGGGCCATCTGTAGTTTTCAGTGATACCATTTTGGGGTATGTATAACTTTTTGATTAATTTTAAATCAATTTATGGGGGAAAAAACTGTGAATCGGTTATTTCGATTTTTTTTTCCATTACAGTTTTCAGAGTACTGGATAAATACATTTATATTTCAATAGTTTGAGCATTTTGGGATGCAGCAATGCAAATGATCTTATTTTTATTATTTTTATATATTTTTTAATTATTAAATTAAATTTAGCCTCTATATCTGAAAAGTTTCTGACGGGATTCAAACTCACAACCATCTATCCATGCGGGTCTATGGTATAGTGGTTAAGATTCTTGACTGTAATGTAAAAGGTTGTGAGTTTGAATCCCACCAGAAACTTTTCAGAAATAGAGACTAAATACATTGGGGTGTCCCCAAGCACTGATTCCATATATGGACATAGCTATATATGGAGTCAGAGCAGGGACTCCTAAGCTGAACTAGAGTCCCGACACCCTATTCTCTTCAGAGCAGGTGGTGCCTGAACATCGGGAAGTGTTCTACTCGAGCACTTTGGTACTAGACCTGAACATTACTATTATTACTCTCATACACTACTGATTTATTAGGGTAGTGTATGGGAAATTCAGCACTGCCACCTGCAGGCCACCATATGAATATAACTAATACCCTGGAACCTGTGCGAGGCTACTATGCCTATCACCACCAATGAATAGCTACTCTGATCTCAGTGTGGGGAAGCCGTTCAGGCCCCAGGATTGCATCCTCAGATGCTGTGGTCACAGTTGACTATAGCATCTGAGGAGTTAAATGACTGCAGTTGGTGTTATCAATGATCACAGACATTAGCCCCAGGTGTCTGCTGTGCACACCAGCAAAAACTCTACATCATTAAAGTGTTGACATCTTGTGTACATGTATGGCGGATAAAGTGTACGGGTTAAATTCGTTTTTATAAGCTGTCAGGGAAGTAAAAATAAGGGCTACAGATCGAGCAATCAGAGCAGCTTTATGATGGATTAACTGAGAAGCAGAAGAAATAGTGTATTGAAAATGTTTAACAAGCCCAATTGAAAAAAAATATTGTAGCCCAAAAGAAGTACAATAAAAAAAATGCTTCATAGTATTAAAATAATGGTGCACCCAGTACTCAACCTTGGTGTACACCACTAATAAGAGTTGGAATCATCACCACTTTCTGAACACCGTCCTTGAGCCAGTTGTCCAATTACAAAGTATACTGTACTTACTAAACCAATGTACGCACTGACAGTGTCATGCTCCTTTGCAAAGTCCCAAACCACTATGAGAGAAGACTTATTAAGCTTCTGCATATGTTTTCTTGCATAGAAAAGTTGCCAGGATATGCCGTCAATGTCACACCTGTACTTATCTCTAGAAAAGGGGCCCCAAAGCGAAGGAGAGGTGAGCCGTACATTAATTTTTATGGGAGTTCTGGAAATAGCCTAGCACACTGTTTTTTGCTTATTCTGTAATGGTCTAAAACACGTAGTCTTTGATGTTTTCTTCAACCTGGTGAAACCAATAATACCTGCAGTAATTGGGTTTACTACCGACAATGCTCTGCCAATCAACTGACATAAAAAGGAAGTATGCAGTGTGATAACAGCCACTGAATATACTTTCCAAATGCTGGATTTTAGCTTGACTGAATCGCGCCACATAAAATAATTACTTACTGTACTGTGTTTCCCACAAGTGTTTGAAGTAGCCTTTGAGTATGTTAGAAAGCAATCTTCACAGCTGCTCTTTTTCCACCAATTTCTTTTTTCATTTTTGGAGATAAAAAGGCTTAAAGAATCTAATACTTTAATGAGCCCTGTTACATTTATTGCTTGTGTCATGTGGTTCATTTTAAGCGTTACTATTTTTACATGACTAACTCATAAGAAATAACTAGATTTTTTTACTTTTTTTATCGCGTAAAATCTTTTTTATTACATTCATTGGGGGATACAGGCTTGACCATGTATATACCTGCTGCCACTAGGAGGCTGTCACTAAGCACAAAAGTGTGATCTTCTCCCATCAGCTATACTCTTTCTACAGGGACTAAGCTAAAAAAGTTAGGACAAAAGCAGTAGGAGAAGCAATAACTATGAAAAAACCCAGAACCGAACCAGGCCGCAATTAAGGCCAAAAAGGAACGATTGTATCCCCAGTGAACGGAAGAGAAAAAGATTTTATGGTAAGTACGAAAATATAGTTTTCTCATCTGTGTCATTGGGGGGACACAGGCTTGACCATGAGACATTCCAGAGCAGTCCCAAGGGTGGCCAGAAAACAAAGGCGAGGAATGGTCCGAGAACCGTCGCCTGCAGAACTTTGCGCCCAAGTGAAGCATCTGAGGAATGGCAAGGTGTTCACCCTATAAAACTAGGAGAAATTGTGTAAAGATGACCAGTTTGCAGCCTTACAGACCTGAAGGGCCAAAGCCCCATAATGCACAGCCTCTAGGAGGCCCCTACCGCTTGAGCAGAATGTACAGTGACACAGTAGGGTGGCTCTCGTATTTGGTGAAGTACACTTCCACAATGCCCAAATGAATCCAATGATAGATAGCAGTTTTGGACGCTGCTAGTCCCAGCCTCGGGCCCTCCAGGATCACCAAAAGGGAATCCACTTTCTGAGGAGATGACGGGACAGATAAATGTGAATAGCCAAAACCAGATCCAGAGTGTGGAGAGAGAGCTCTCAGGAGTGAGATGTGAAACCACTTTTAGCATGCAAACATGCTCAGCTGTTACTCACAAACAAGTGAATGAAGCATTCTGGCAATTGTAGTTTCTGAACAGGAATATGAACTGCAGACAGTGTCGGAACATGCAGGTGCCGCCTTGGTAGTTGAGGTACCCAACTGCCGCTGTGGAATTGTTGGACTAAACGCGAACTGGATTGACTTGCAGACGGCTGATCCAGTGAGTCAAACATAGCCAATTCACCCTCAATTTCAAGATGTTGTTAGAAAGGGGAAACCAAGGGCCCTGCACAGAGACTGCCTAACACTCCTCAGCTGCGCAGGCTGGCATCCGTCGTAACCATGACCCAGTGGAGGGGAATCAAGAAGTGGCCCGCCATCAACATTGGTGAAGTGGTCCACAATCTGAGGGCTTAAGGCATTGGTGCAGAAAGACACAGAAGATGATCCAGCAAGGTTGTTGACTTGTCCCAATTGGTGAGGATGGATCTCTGTAGAGTCTTGATGTGGAACTGTGCAAAGGGGGATTTGAAGGCTTAGACCATTACAGGACTCTCATGCACTGTTGAGTAGGAAGTGGGTGTAGGCGCAGAACGGGAAGGGCCTGTAGTTGAAGTGCTGAGAGCTTCTCCAGAGGCAGAAATACCTTGGCCTGATGAGTTCCAAACATCATGCACAGAAATGTTAGATGTTGAGATGGATAAAGGCATGACAACTGTTTAGGATCCAACCAAACCAATCCAGGGTGTCCAAGACAATCCACAGACTGTCCATTGCTGTGGGGAATGATGGGCCCTTGAGCAAAATGTGGTCCAGGTAGGGAATTACAATGATCCCCCTAGCATGAATGAATGCCATGACCGAGGGGAAAACCTTGGTGAGCACTCTTGGAGCCATGGCCAACCCGAAGGGGAGAGCACAAACTGGTAAAGCAAGGTGCTCACTGCAAACTGGAGAAACCTTTGATGGCTTACACAGATGGGGACATGGTCCTTGATATCTACCGAGGACAGATATTCCCCCTGCTCCATGGATGCAATGACAGACTTTAAGGATTCCATCCTAAAATGCCTCACCCGAAGGAAATGGTTGAGAGCTTTGAGATCCAGGATTGGGCAGACCGTTCCCTCCTTTTTGGGGACCACAACGAGATTGGAGTTAAAACGGTCTTGAAAGGGGAGTGGAAACATTATGCCCTGCCACAGGAGAGCGTGGATGGCTTTAAGGAAGGTGCGGGCTGCAGATGGAGAGTTTGCAGGAGAGGAATTTAAAAAAACGGAGCAGAGGAGGATAAGTGAACTCCAGTTTGTACCCTTCCAAGATGATTTCTTGTACCCAGACATCCGAAATATAAGCCAGTCAGACCTGTTTAAATGGGCACAAACATCCTCCCAGTCGACAGGAATGGGGTGGGGGCAATATCTTATGAAAGGAGGAGTAGGGCTTTACAGGGTAGGATTTGGAACCCTGGAAAAGAGGATGCCAAGAGGGGCGTGGTTTGAAGAAGAGTTTACGTTTCTGATCTTGAGCAGATCTTCCTTCCAGGCACTTTGGGCTGGAGAAACGCCAAGAGATAAAAATATCTGGGCCTGGTGAACTGAGCGGGCTTGTTTTGTGACAAATTAGTGCTTTTACCACCCATAGCATTAGAGATTATCTCATCCAAACACTTGCCAAAAATCTACCCCCAGAAAAAGAAAGGGCCGTTAAAGCCGATTTTGCCACATCATCCGCTGCCCAGGAGAGCCACAGAGTTCTGCAGATAGCCACAATGAGGGCTGAAGAGTGGGACATAAGCCTGGCTGTGTCAAAAGAGGCCTCACAGACATGACATAAAATCTTTTTCTCTTCCGTTCACTGGGGATACAATCGTTCCTTTTTGGCCTTAATTGCGGCCTGGTTCGGTTCTGGGTTTTTTCATAGTTATTGCTTCTCCTACTGCTTTTGTCCTAACTTTTTTAGCTTAGTCCCTAGGAGGAGGAGAGATGGAAGAAACGGGAGATACAGAACTTCTGTGAGGAGTAGACTTTCTGGCCCGTTTAGTAGGATGGCCACAATGAGAACTTGTTGCGGGTTCCTTAGTCAGAATCATCAGAGCGTGTCTGTAAGGACAAACGCCCCAACATTTTTATGATAGCTGTAACAGTTAATGCTGTGCACCACTGTTCCCCTGTGTAACAGCGGCTGCTGTGCACCGCTGTTCCCCTGCTTATCACTGAGGTTCCGGGCACCGTGTTCAGCAGTGATCTGCTGCCAGTGCTTCCCCATTCACCGCTGCAGTCCTGGGCTCTGTATGTGTAGGTACTGTTGTTCTGGGATCCGCTCCACTGTTTCCTTTTAGCCCTGGTCACAGCATGCTTGCTCCTTGTACCCTGCAGCACTTCCTTAAGGGCCGGCGTGTGTCACTTCTTGTGCTTTATGGGTTAGATCATGTGACCTTGCTGACCAATCCTATCTCTCCTGCACATAGATTAGTGGCTCAGCCCCCTTCTCAGATGCCTCAGCGTCAAGGTCCTTGTGTCCTACTAATGTGTCACGGCCTATGGTGTGTTTTGTGACACTTTCCTTCACTTGGTTGCCCGTGGCAACGTGTGGTGTTGTGTGCATGTGGTGGCAGTGTCTCAGCCCTATGGCTGATCCCCAGGACGATTGCCACGCATGCCGTTGCCCGCGGCAACAGGTGAAGTGTGGGTTTTATGTGTGTACTTCCCCTTTAAGTGGCTGTCTTCCCTTGCCTTGTGTTGGAAGGTTTAATTCCCTTCTGTGTGTGTCTGTTGGGTGTGGCTACTTGGGCCTATAAAGCCTCAGTGAATATCTCTAGTCTGGGGGGTACTTCAGCCATGGTTAGCTGGAGCAGCCGCCTGTGTAATTCCATCTGCCAGTGGGGGCAACCCTTGTGGTCATAAGTTCACGTATGGTGTTTAGAAGATGTTTGTTTGGTCTCCTTGTTATTGCAGCGTATGGTTTCCTGGGTTCCCGTGTGATGTCTGTGGTGTGCTGTGTCCTTTGTGTTGTTTTTGACAGCAGCACTTGTACTTAGGTTCCAGGTTGTGTCTGTGGCAGGTAAGTGTGGTATTTGTCTCACTTACCTGTCATTGCCATATGTCTGTTCATGTTCCCCTTTCTATGTAGCTTGGCCAGTGAGACTCCTGTCCCTCCGTGTCTAGGAGGAACAGGTCGTCTTACCCTGCTCCTAGTCCAGGGCCATCCTGAGGGCTAGCAGGATTATCAGGTTTCGGAGTATGAGCCCTCCTACCTTCAGGGTTGGCTCATACGGATAGGAGACAGGGGTCAGAATTAGGGATGTGTAGGAGGTGACCTGCTCCCTGATTCCTGTCCTGGCATTGACCATCCGCCTTCTGATACCGCACGGCTGAGGGTTTTCCCCATCCTCAGCCGTGACATAATGTTGCTGTTATCTCTGCTTGTGCTCCTGTGTACCTGACCCATGCTTTTGTTTCTGGACTCCACTACCTGTTTGATTCCTGCCTGCTTGCCTTAACTCTCTTGTTGCCGAACCGAATTGCCTGACCTGTACCTGTGCCTGTGCCACCTATTTCCTTTTTTACTTTACCTCTGCCTTATCCTTCGGTCCTGCACTGTTGCTCCTGGTTACGACTCGGCCTGCTCGGTACCTCCTGGTCCACCTGGACAAGCTGCCTCATGTGCCAATCCTCTTCAAGAGGTAGGGACCTGGTGTTCCCCTCTGGAAAATCTATCCCCACCATTCACCATCATGGGTACTGTGAAGATTGAGGGGTTCACACAGACAACAATAGTCCTGTAGGTTTGGGACACATTCTGCACTATTTTCGTCAAGGAACATGCCCACTCTAGTTCTGCCATGGGCTGGGAAGGAGGGACATTAGGGCTTGGGTCTCTGATGCTCGGCAGTGGGGCAGAGAAACAAGAGCAGAAGGGCAAGTCTATGGGCCTCGGCCCTGGGCTCATACATAGTGCCTCACTACAGACCCTTCCAAGGAGGAACGGGAACCAGGATACTCGAACCCCGGTACATCCCGTAGCAGGAGAGAAAAGCGGCTGTAAGAGTAGGCTCGATTTACAGCATAGGTCACCCACATTAGAAGGCCGGAGAACAAGAAGCAGGCACGGAATAAAGGGCAACACTGAACTGGACAGGAGGGGGACATCTAAAGAAAAAGAGGGGACCAGCAAGGGTGCAAATTAAGCCTTTAGAACTTAGAGCCAGGCAAAGCTATCCAGGAGAAGGGGAAAGAGGTTTCTGCCCACCCTGACTCCAGATGTGTCACCTTCACTGGTGTGTTGCCTCTTGGAGTGGGCAGCTACACCAGTAATAGGAAGGACTTCCTGGATTGAGCAGCTAAGATGACTTGCTGGCGGGTAATAGCGGATATGAGATCCGCTGTTCCTCCTTGCATTCTAGAGGTATGGAACAAGCAGCTGGCTTGCAGACCCACTGGTGTCCCCCTGTCACAGACGTACCGAGACATACGGCAGGAGATCTTTGAGACTGGCAACACATGGTTTGGTTTGACATGTTTACCTTTGTGGATCAATAGGCATCTGTGTTGTTTCTGGTACTGGCCACACCCTTAACCTCCAGTTGTTGCTATTGTGGTCATTTAACTTTCACTATTTATAGTTGTCTCTCCCACAATGCTTTGCGATTTATAGCTTCAGTTGGACCTGTGGATAGCTGGTGTTTGGCTCTCGGTTGAGTTTCTGGTGCTGCCATAGCTTCTGGAAGTTAAGTGTTACCTTTCCCTTTGTATTTTGGCTTTTTCTGTGTGCTGCATTTCTTTGTTGTTTTGTATTAGGTCTTAGGAAAACTTACGTTCATCCTTACTTTTGGAGGAACAGGATGTCTCATTCCTGTCATTAGGGTTAGGCTACTTTCACACTTGCGGCAGTGTGATCCGGCGGGCAGTTCCATTGTCGGAACTGGCTGCTGGATCCGCCGATCTGCCGCTGACTGAAAGCATTTGTGAGACGGATCCGGATCCGTCTCACAAATGCATTGCAAGAGCGGATCCGTCTCTCCGCTTGTCATGCGGACAGATGGATCCGTTTTGTAGCTTTTTACACATTTTTACCGGTCAGAGCATGCGCAGACCGTTAGGACGGATTCGGCATTCTGGTATTTTGAATGCACGATCTGGCACTAATACATTCCTCTGGGAAAAAACGGCATTCAGGCAAGTCTTCCGTTTTTTTGCCCGATATAAAATCGTAGCATGCTACGGTTTTATCTTTTGCCTGATCAGTCAAAACGACTGAACTGAAGACATCCTGAACGGATTACTCTACATTCAGAATGCATGGGGATATGCCTGATCAGTTATTTTCCGGTATTGAGCCCCTGTGACAAAACTTTATGCCGGAAAAGAAAAACGCTAGTGTGAAAGTACCCTTAGAAAGGACTTTAGGTATTCCTGTGTATGAACTCACCTACATCTGGGGTCTGTTCATACTGGTAGTCAGTCAGGGCTTTGATTAGGGTTTTCACTAGGAGGTGTCCATCTTCCTTCCCTAGTTTTCAGGCCTTATTTCCTTTTCCCTAATATGTTCAGTGTGGGGGTTTCCCTCCCACACTAGAGCGTGAAATTATAAACTGTCGAAACCGTCTTTTTTTTTTTTGTCTGAGTGCAGCCATGGATCCAATTGCTGCACTGGCAGGAGAGTTAAAAGGGCTGTCTTTGGAAGTAGCCGATCTCCGCACGACTGTCTCGCAGATTCAGAGACCACAGGCTGTTGGTCCTGGTGGTGGAAACCAGGCCTATCTGGAGCCTAAAGTTGCCCTCCTGGACAGATTCTCTGGGGGACGTGATCATTTCATTTTGTTTAGGGAGACATGCAAACTGCATTTTAGGCTAGGTCCACACTCAACTGGGGATGAGAAACAGAAAGTCAGTGTGGTTATTTCATTGCTTAAGGGGGATGCACAGTCATGGGCTTTTTCTCTGCCGACCGGCTCACAGTCTCTCCAGTCGGTGGATGAATTTTTTCGAAGCTTTGGGTCTTATCTATGACGATCCGGATCGGACATCCCTGGCGGAAACCAAGCTGCGTTGCCTATGTTAGGGAGATCGTTCAGCTGAGATTTATTGCTCTGAGTTTAGGAGATGGACCACGGATACTGAGTGGAACGATCCAGCTCTCCGTAGCCAGTTTTGTCAGGGTTTATCAGGGAGGCTGAAGGACGCTTTGGCCTTTCATGAAACTCCTGTGTC
This sequence comes from Bufo gargarizans, assembly GCF_014858855.1. Taxonomy (NCBI): domain Eukaryota; kingdom Metazoa; phylum Chordata; class Amphibia; order Anura; family Bufonidae; genus Bufo; species Bufo gargarizans. The sequence continues at coordinate 411,015,576 of NC_058084.1, read as the reverse complement.
TCTGAAGGCTGCTATGTCTCTTGCCATACGCATTGATAGACACCTGAGAGAAAGATCTAGGGGCCCTCCCTCTCAGGACATACTATCACATGATGTATCGTCCTCCTCTGACACTTTGGAAGATACTACTGAGTTTAGGTCTGGGAATGAACCCATGCAGTTAGGGGGAGCTACTCCTTAATCTGCTTTGAAGCATACTGGTGTAAGAAGGGAGTGTTTTTTCTGCGGACAGGAGGGACATTTTATCGGGGTATGTCCATACATTCAGTATTAAAAAAAAGACGTTTAATTACCATCTGACTCTTGGAGGGATGAGAGGAGAGTCAGAAAATTTACATTTGTCTTTGACTGGTAGTACCCGATTTCTCCTGACTGCTGATGTGGCGCTAAAGTAAAAAATGGTGGGGATTGAGGTGTTTATCGACAGCAGGGCAGGAGTGAACCTGATTGATCCTCAGTTCATCTGTATGAACGGGTTGTCACAGAGTACATTAGAGAAAAATATTTCCATTTTTGCTATTGATTCTGCACTTCTAGCTCAGAAGTGTTTATTACAAGTGGTGCATGATATCAGATTAAGAATGGGTAACTTTCATCAGGAATTGATCTCATGTTTTGTGTTGGAGGGTCTCCCTGCTCCAGTGGTTTTGGGTTTGCTGTGGTTGAGCAAGCACAATCAAACCATCAATTGGCAAGCTAGACAGATTCTGGATTGGGGCAATTATTGTGTTGGCAATTGTCTTAACACATATTTTATTGTTTTAACTACTAAGACATTGCCTTCATTTATATCGGATTTTGCCGACTTATTTTTTGAGAGTGGATGCCAGGATTTACCTCCACATCAGGAATATGATTGTCCTATCAACTTTATTCCCGGAGCTAAATTGCCCAAATCTAGATGTATAACCTTTCTGGACCTGAAAGACTGTCCATGAGAGAGTATATTACCGAGAGTTTGGCTAAAGGACACAAAAGACCTTCCAAATCTCCTTCCAAAAAGCTTAGTCCCTGTAGGAAGGGTATAGCTGGTGGGAGGAGCTCACACTTGTGTGCTTAGTGTCCACCTTCTGGTGGTACCAGCAATATCCATGGTCAAGCCTGTGTTCCCCAATGACATTGATGAGAAAAAAGAAAAATAATATGACAAAATATGGGTCAAATTATAATCTGTATTAGTTTCATTGTAAATATTACAAAAACAATAAATCCAAACAATTGTTTTGTGTCTTTTTATTAACCCCTTTCCGAACAGCACCGAATTATGAGAATATCAATCTAATGATGGCTTGTTATACTTCCCTATGGGAACTATAAAAAAAGTGTAAAAAAACCCCAAAAACTTAAAAATCAAAAACATAATTGAGACTACTCTTTCCCCAAAATAAAAATACATAAAAAATAAATACATCATGGGTATCGCCATGTCCAAAAATGCCCATAGTATAAAAATATCTTCCCCATACAGCAAATGGCGAAATGGAAAAAAGCTTCAAAATGGCCGATTTGCCATTTTTGGTTGCTTCATTTTCTACAAATAAATTAAACAAAAGCTGACCAGTCATACACACCCCAGAATATGGAATTAAAAGTGCAGTTCGCCCCGCAAAAAATTAGCCCCCACACAGCTCCGTACACATAACTACAAAAAAAGTTATAGGGGTCAAAATATGGCGATGAAAAAATAAAACTGATTTTTTCCAACTTTTTTATTATTTTATCACTAAACACAAAACACAAGAAAAACTATACATAAGGTATTTCCAGATTTCTACTGACCTGTAGAATGAAAGTAACTGGTCAGTTTAATTGCAAATGGAACATCTTAAATAAAAAAAACTCACTCCATTTGAAAAAAAAAAAATCCCGCTTCCCACTACATCATTTGCAATATTAAATATTGGTTTTGGAAAGTACAACGTGTCCTGAAAAAAACAAGCCCTCATATGGCTATGTGAACTGAAAAATTAAAAAGTTATGGCTCTGGGGAGGCAGGGAGCGCAAAACGAAAACGCAAAAAAACCTCAGTGTAGAAAGGGTTAATATATTAAGAGGCTTATCCCATGCATTATGTTCAGACCAAAAGTCCTGAATGCTGATAATTTGCAGTGTTTCTAGCATAAGCACAAATATTTTTTACCATTTTTGCTTCCATTCGTCCCACTTGGTGCTGAAGCTATACTCTGCTGCAAGGGGTGGGCTTTGGAGAGAACCAGTCTCCTTCTCCATCTGGCAGCTGCCAGTATAGTCCCATTTTGCTGAAGGTGTCTTCTCAGCTATATTACCAGGCTACTGCAGAGGTGGGGATCTGGTGGACTTCACCTAAGTCACCGAATGTAAAAGTTTACTCCTCCTCTGTCTCTTCCTCTTTAGGAAGTTACTTGTAAGGGCAGCAGACAGATGATGGGTGCTACTATTGTTTGTAAAACAACATCTCCCAGCATACCCTCATTATTGTTTGTGTCTGTCATAGTATTCTGGACGAGAATGTTTCCAATTTACCAGAAGGGATCATTTAGGGGCATTCTGTCTATAAAAGGTGACTCTAGTGCATTTTCTGAGGAAAGGATAAATGTGACCAGAAATTACTGGTTCATGTTGGTATCCAAAAGTGGGGGCAAAGACCCATTCTTTAGGCTACATTCACACGACCGTATGTGTTTAGCGGTCTAACCCCAAAAAACGGATGATGTCCGTATGGCATTCGTTTTTTTGGGGGGGGGATCCATTGTAACAATGCCTATCCTAGTCCACAAAACGGACAAGAATTGGACGTTCTATTTTTTTGTGGGGCTACAGAACGAACATATGGATGCGAACAGCACACAGTGTCCTGTCCGCATTTTTGGAGGACTCGTTTAAATGAATGGGTCCTCATCCAATCAGCAAAAAAAAACTGAACGGACACGGAAAATTTATATACGTTCGTGTAAATGTAGCCTTAGGCCTCTTTCGGACGACCGTATGGCTTTTTCAGTGTTTTGCAGTCTGTTTTTCACGGATCCGTTCTTCCATTTTTTGTTTCTGTTCCGTTTTTCCGTTCTTCTGATCTGTCAGAACAATAACCCACAAAAAATGGATGCTGTCTGTGGAGCATCCGCCTTCACTCGGTCAGCATTTGCTCAATAATCCATCAGTATTGCTAGTGCCCCCAAAAAAACAGGAGTGGATGTAAAACAGAGATGACTCGTGAATGTAATATTTGCGTGTCTTCTACCCACTCCTGCTTTTTGCTACCAAATCATAAGCCAATTCTGATGGGATCATACAGGCCTTACAGCTGCACAGACAGGATCTGTTTTGCATCTCATTTTTCCTTCCTTCTGACAGATCATTAGAAAGATCAAATAAATGATGATGTCAGCCAGGCCGAAAGGCAAAATAGTGGTCCAGTCATAAAGTGGGGAGGGTGGGAACAGCATGAGAAGTCCAAAGAGTGGACCTATGACATAGTGGTGAGGTGGAAGCGACATGAAGAGACCACAGAGTGGCCCAATGACAGGGTCTGGAGTTGGCAGCAGAATGAGGTGGCCACTAAGTGGCACAATGACAGAGTCTAGAGGTGGTGGCATCAGGAGAAAGCCACCGAGTGGCACAATGACAGAGTCTGTAGATGGCAACAGTATGATGAGGCCACCGAGTTGCACAATGACAGAGTCTGGGGGTGGCGGCAGCATCAGAAGGTTGTCATTGTTTTCACATACTTTTTGTATATTTGTTGTTTCAAAATATATATATTTTCCTCACACTTTCATACGTCACACAACGTCATTCGGACCATACAGCAAAAGGAGTTTTTCAGTCACTCATCATTTTACAAAAAAAATAAAAAATTGGAAAGACAAAATTTCACTACAACGTCAATTGGTTCAATTGACGTTGTGGTGAAATTTTGTCTATCTAATTATTTTTTCAGATTATTTTTTTTTTAAAATGATGAGTGACTGAAAAACTCCTTTTGCTGTATGGACCGAATGACGTGTGAAGCTCATCAAGAGAATGCCAAGAGTGTGCAAAGCAGTAATCAAAGCAAAAGGTGGCTACTTTGAAGAACCTAGAATATGACATATTTTCTGTTGTTTCACACTTTTTTGTTATGTATATAATTCCACGTGTTAATTCATAGTTTTGATGCCTTCAGTGTGAATCTACAATTTTCATAGCCATGAAAATAAAGAAAACTCTTTGAATGAGAAGGTGTGACCAAACTTTTGGTCTGTACTGTACATGGAGGCAAAAACAATAATACAATACTAATAGGAGTTTATTATAAGCCACCTAATACAGTTGCATGAAAAAGTATGTGAACCCTTTGGAATGATATGGATTTCTGCACAAATTGGTCATAAAATGTGATCTGATCTTCATCTAAGTCAAAACAATAGACAATCACAGTCTGCTTAACCTAATAACACACAAAGAATTAAGTATAACCATGTTTTTATTGAACACACCATATAAACATTCACAGTGCAGGAGGAAAAAGTATGTGAACCCTTGGATTTAATAACTGGTTGAACCTCCTTTGGCAGCAATAACTTCAACCAAACATGCAGCAAAGCAGCCCCAAACCATGATGCCCCCATCTTCATACTTCACAGTTTGGATGAGGTTTGATGTTGGTGTGCTGTGCCTCTTTTACTCCCCACATAGTGTTGTGTGTTTCTTCCAAACAATTCAACTTTGGTTTCATCTGTCCACAGAATATTTTGCCAATACTGCTAGTAGGAGAGTAGCAGCAGTGCTAAACTTTCTCCATTTATAGACAATTTGTCTTACCGTGGACTGATGAACAGCAAGGCTTTTGGAGATACTTTTATAACCCTTTCCAGCTTTATGCAAATCAAGAATTCTTAATCATAGGTCTTCTGAGAACTATTTTGTGCGAGGCATCATTCGCATCAGGCAATGCTTCTTGTGAAAAGCAAACCCAGAACTGGTGTGCGTTTTTATAGGGCAGCTGTAACCAACACCTCTAATCTAATCGACTGGACTCCAGTTGGCTGACCCCTCACTCTAATTAGCTCTTGGAGATGTCATTAGTCTAGGGGTTCATATACTTTTTCCACCTGCACTGTGAATGTTTACATGGTGTGTTCAATAGAAACATGGTAACATTTAATTCTTTGTGTATTCGTTTAAGCAGACTGTGATTGTCTATTGTTGTGACTTAGATGAAGATCATATCACATTTTATGACCAATTTGTGCAGAAATCTATATCATTCCAAAGGGTTCACATACTTTTTCTTGCAACTGTATAAGAGTCCACAGAAAATCTAGGTATCTGTATGTGTGCAGCAAGTCTCTGCCCCTTCCTGCCTTTTCTTTTCAGCAGTGCTTTATTAACGACATAACACTGTGTCTGGAAACAGGCAATCACAATGTAGTTATTGCAATACACAGAACAATAAACATTATCACAACACCCCCACATGGCAAATCAATACTTACATCCTACCTAGAATAAATTTCTAGGTGCAGTCCCCCGAATGTATGTGTGCACACCAGAGTTATTCCCGTCACCCCTTCTCCAGTGTGCATTAGGCATGTCTTTGAGATCACTCAGTAATGTGGTCTTATCAGCACAATGGGGATGTGTACTTCTCTATACCACTACATTACAAGGGAAACTTTATTATACAGAATATTAAAAGTAATATAAAAAAGACAGAATTAATGGGGACAGAACCAATCAGTACCTAAAAATACCCTTACAATACAGCATCCTAAACTCTAATTGTGTAATAATTATCTAATTATCTCTAATTGTGTAATTATCTAATTGCCTAATTATGGGAATAAAAGGGCAAGGAACAAGAAAAAACAAAAAACAAATGTGGATAAATAGAATTGTAAAGGAAGCAAGAAATTACAAAAAGAAAGCATTTAAATGACTAAAACAGGAAGATAGCAAGGAAGCAGTAAAAAACTATAAGGAAAAAAAATAGAATATGTATAAAAACAAAAAAGCAGCCAAGCTGGAGCCAGAGAGACTTATTGCCAAAGAGTAAAACCAACCGTAATATATTCTTCAATTATAAAATGTTTAAAACCTGAAACTGTTGGCCCCTTACAGGGTGATGCGGGAAGAGTTTGAGAGAGTGAGGAGGTGTTGGCAGCAGATTAATAAGGTCTCCATCATGTGTAGCACGATGAACAACAGAGTTTTATTCAGAAATAACAGCATAACATATGAATATAACTTTCAGCAAGATCAGAATCTCTGCTTCTGGCTTTCTTCTATCTCAGCGCTCTCTCTGTACATGTGCAGCAAGTCTCCGCCCCTTCCTGACTTTTCTTTTCAGCAGTGCTTTATTAACAACATAACACTGTGTCTGGAAACAGGCAATCACAATGTAGTTCTTGCAATACACAGAATAATGAGCATTATCCAAACACCCCCATTTGTAAAGTTGCTTTCAGATATCTAAGAACTCTTAACAGTTATTTGGTGTAGCTTGTGCTTCTTGTTCTATTGTTCATATGGCGTTTTCTCACCAGCTTTACTTGCTAGGCTATTTTGAATATAGCAAGCGGTCCTGATTGCATCAGCCCAATTTGTTGTTGGTAGATCCGAGTCAAACAGCATACTTTTTCCGCTTTCAGCAGAGAGTTTGATTCTTTCTTTCTGCAACAATGTTTTGTTCGGGACTGTATGGTACAGTATTCTGGAATAAGATTCCATTTCTCTTTAAAATGATTTGTGTCTTCTCACTTGTGTATTCAGTTCCATTGTCTACACATAGAATCTTCAGCTTTTTCCCAGACCAAAAAAGGTTGTGCACCCCTGATCTATAGACCTGCTCTATAGTCTGTATTTTGGCCATATACACTTAAAGGAAAACAATCATAATTATATGACAAAGATGTTTACCATCATCAGCTATCATTTATAATAAATGTTAATACACGCGGCCTAAACTTTAGCAGATAGGTATTGGACATAATATGACTCTGGGAATCATTTTTAACATGGAAAAAAATAAAAATAAAAGACAATACGCTGCTCCACAGCGGTCTATAAACTACTACTAAAAGCATGTACAGACGTCATACAGATCGGCCCACAGCACGGCATGCTGGGAACTATAGTTTGAGAAAAGCAGGAGACATCGGCGGAAAAGGCTGCTGCCGTACAAGACTATCTAGTGCTGTGGAAGGCGACATTTACTATAAAGGTGTTTAACAAAACAGCCTCCTGGTGCACCTTCATTAAAACATGGCCCATTTTCCAGAATTCACATATAAATACACCAGCGCATCACAGTTTTTACATAACACATTTTATAAAGGAGCAGACATACACATGGGTTGGCTTACCTAATCTGCGCCTTTGAGGCTACTTTCACACTGGCGTGTTGGTTTCCGTTTGCAAGATCCGTTCAGGGCTCTCACACGGTCCAGAACGGATCAGTTTTGCCCTAATGCATTCTGAATGGAAAAGGATCCGCTCAGAATGCATCGGTTTGCCTCCGATCAGTCTCCATTCCGCTCTGGAGGCTGCTTGCAGCGTTTTGGAGTTCGTCTGACGAAACTGAGTCAAATGGATCTGTTCTGACACACAATGTAAGTCAGTGGGGACGGCTCCGTCTTTCATTGACTTTCAATAGTGTTCAAGACGGATCCGTCTTGGCTATGTTTAAAAATACAAACGGATCCGTTCTGAATGGATCCGCCTGTGCAGATCCATGACGGATCCGCACCAAACACTAGTGTGAAAGTAGCCTTCTCCCATTCTCTAGGCAGCATCTCCTTTGTAACCTCCTCCCAGCCAGGCTCCTTCCCAATCCGATCTGCTCTTGTGTCCCACAGCTGGGGACGCTCCTGTATGAGGGAGAGGAGTTTTGCAACATCCATCTTGTTGCTTAGCAACCAGATCAGATAGCTTGGGGGTGGGTTCTGGTCCTGCACATGTGCTCACTTCCTAGTTTGCACACATAGAACACATGGCCACAATGGGCTGTGCCTAGCATTTCCATTTTTTGCACATCAATGCTTAGGATGACACACAAATGTGTTCCGTGTGCATTCCTTTTTGTGCGGACCCATTGACTTGAATAGAGTCACAGAGCGTGGTTTGCGGACAATAATAGCACGTGTTCTATGTTGGAACAGAAATACTTAAATTACTCTTAGGCCCCATGCACACGGCCGTTGTTCACAGCCGTGTGCGGGCCGTGGAACCGCGGCCTGGATCCCTCCTGAGAGCAGGAGTGCACGGCGTCACTGGTTGCTATGACGCCGTGCGCTCCCTGCTGCCGGCACAGTACAGTAATACACTGGTACGATCTATACCAGTGTATTACTGTACTGTGCCGGCAGCAGGGGGCGCACGGCGTCATAGCAACCAGTGACGCCGTGCACTCCTGCTCTCAGGAGGGATCCAGGCCGCGGTTCCACGGCCCGCACACGGCTGTGAACAACGGCAGTGTGCATGGGGCCTTACCGGTAATATGTTTTCCATGAGCCCATGACAGCACCTGTGAGAGATCCTCCCCCCTCCGGACAGGAAACAGGAACTTCCAGATCCTTAAATTGGTCCACCTCCTTCCGCCACTCAGTACTTAACAAGATTCGTGGGACCAGCAATGCACCTATATATAGTGAAACTAACACAACAGAAGAAAATAGCACCAGGGAGGGAATTATGTAGGTGCTGTCATGGGCTCATGGAAAACATATTACCGGTAAGAGTAATTTAGGTATTTCCATTACGCCCCATGACAGCACCTGTGAGAGACTAGACTAGATAATCAGGGAGGGACTATAGCTTGCAGCACCTTTCTCCCAAAAGACATATCCTGCACAAATGAAAGGTCTAATCTGTAGTGCTTGTAAAACGTAGAGGGGGAACTCCACGTTGCTGCCCTACAGATCTGATCAATAGTAGCACACCCTTTCTCTGCCCAGGAAGAGGCCACTGCCCTAGTGGAATGAGCTGAGAAATCTGAAGGAACCTGACAATCTGATTGCAAATATGCCAGACCAATCACTCTCTTGATCCATCTAGCTAAAGGTACGGCTCACGACCTTCGAGCCCTTGTTCTGCCCCTGAAACTGCACGAAGAGTTGCGGTGTCTTCCTGAAGCTCCTTGTAGATTCTAAATAAGTACAGACACATCTTCTGACATCTAAGGTATGAAAAGCTTTTTCCCCCTCGTTCTTAGGGTCCTGACAAAAGGAAGGGAGAACTATCTCCTGAGATCTGTGGAATACCGACATTACTTTGGGCAGAAATGCGGGATCCGGTTTGAGTACGATCCTATCCTCCAGAATCTGAGTATATGGAGGAGAGGATGATAAAGCGGATAGTTCACCTATTCGTCTAGTCTTATATGACAGCATCTTCAGAGGGATGTCCCCAAGAGGCTCAAACGGAGCCTTGGTTAGAGCAGAAAGGACCAGGTTAAGGTCCCATGGGGCTGACTTAGATCTAACTATAGGACATAGTCTAGAGGACCCTTTAATGAACCTCTTGACCCAAGGATGAGAGGCCAACCTAAAATCGAATAGGACACTGAGTGCCGAGACCTGGACCCTGAGAGTGCTAGGCTTAAGCCTCTTGTGAAGGCCTTCCTGCAAGAAATCTAAAATTAATGCAATATTGGGTGAGCTCAAATCTAGGCCTGGCCCTGCAAACCGGAGGAAGGTCCTCTATACCCTGAGATAAATATCGGAGGTGACTTTCTTCCTGCTAGCTAGAAGAGTCCCAATGACTTGTTCTGAAAGGCCCTTGGACCTGAAGAATGTCCTCTCAAAATCCAGGCCGTCAGGTGGAGGTTCTTGACTTCCGGATGAAGTAGAGGGCCCTGATATAATAGATCCTGTCCTTCCGGGAGTATCCACGGGTCGGCTATTGACAGCCTCCTCAACCAGGCAAACCAGACTCTTCTTGGCCAAAAGGGTGCTATTAGAATTACTGTTTCATGCTCCTCCCTGATCTTCTAGATCACTCTGGGCAATAGGCTGATGGGAGGGAAAACATAGACTAAGCCTTCCCCCCATGGCTGTGAGAGAGCATCTGTGCCCTGCTCAGGGAAAATAACCTTTTGCACTTCCTGTTCTCCGCCGAAGCAAAAAGATCTATTGTGGGACTTCCCCATAGGGCTTCTATTTGAAAAACCTCCTGGTTCAGACACAAATTGGCTTGACTGAACCTGTGTCTGCTGAGAAAATCCGCCTGGAGATTTTCTGAGCTCTTCAAATGAACCGCGGAAAGAGAGAGCTTTTCCCTGTATTAGCAGGAAGATTCTGGATGCTAGTTGCATTAGTTGGGGGGGGGATCTTGTTCCCCCTTGTTTGTTTATTTAGGCTACCACCGAGGCGTTGTCGGATAAGATCCTGACATGTCGCTGGGGCAAAGATGGGAGACTTTCCTTCAGTGCACACAGGACCGCCCTTAATTCCCTGCCATTTTGGGACTGAGTACTCTGGGATTTTGACCAAGGGCCTTGGAAAAAACCCAAAACTGAATGGGCCCCCCATCCCCAAGGGCTTGCGTCGGTGGTCATTATCAAGGGGTCGTTTCTCAACCACTCCACCCCGACTGAGGTTCTGAATATTTAGCCACCAGGCTAGGGACCGGGTTACTGACCTCGGGATTACAATCTTGCGGTCCAGTGACAACAACCCCCGTCCCATCTGGACAAAATGTGACACCGAGTGGCGGAAGGAGGTGGACCAATTTAAGGATCTGGAAGTTCCTGTTTCCTGTCCGGAGGGGGGAGGATCTCTCACAGGTGCTGTCATGGGGCGTAATGGAAAAACAAGTTACCTTCTTTTTTTTTGCGGACCCACTGAAATTAATGGTTCCATATACGGAACTGAAAAAACAGCCGCAAAATGGAAAATAAAAATGTTCATGTGCAAGAGGCCTAAGTAAGTGGCTCAGTGATAGAAAACAGAGGGTGGTTATTAACGGTACACACTCCGATTGGGTCACTGTCACAAGGGGAGTACCTCAGGGGTCAGTATTGGGCCCTATCCTCTTCAATATACTTATTAATGATCTTGTTGAAAGCTTGTACAGTAAAATACACAATTTTTGCAAATTACACTATATTGTATAAAGTAATTAACACAGAAGGACAGAACACTATACAACCCACAGACCTAGATTTTCACAGTTCTCTAAAAGGGCTCATTCAGATGGCCATACGAATGAGTCCACAATTTTGCGGACCGAATGCAGACCCATTCATTTCTATAGGGCCGCAAAAGATGTGGACAGCACACTGTGCACGTGGTTCCGTAGAAAAGAGAGCATGTCCTAAATAGGCCTCTTCTATTCTAGTTGCAGCCAGGTACAGCCAGATACACAAAACACTACAGTCTTTTGAATGAGCCCCAAGTGTAAGGTCACACAGCTAACAGCTTCCACTGGTTCAGTAATGCTAAATCTACAACCAAAGGTTTTCCCAGGGACTTTAATGTTAAAAAGTTCAACTTTTTCAGAGTGTAAAATGGTGAAGGTTTTTTCAGTGTTACTTCTTGGAAGCAGATTTGATTGTGGGTTTCATAAAAGTAAATGTAGAGAAACCTCAACCAAATACTCTTCTAAAACCACCTCAGAAATCTGCCAAGAAAAGTGACCTATTTGAAAAATAAAATAAAAAACAAACATTATGGTCACCAGGGGTCTCACTTCCAAAGAAAAACTTTTTCCAGGGTGCGGGTGCCCACAGAGAGGGCTCTGAGTGCCATAGGTTCGCCATCGCTGGTATAGATAATAAAAACAGCATGCTGATCTGGCCAGAAAAAAAAAAAAAGGTGAAAAATATAAATGCTGGATCCATTTTGCCAGATGACACTGGTATTTCTCAGACTGATCAGTCTTACAAATGCCATCAGTTGGCATACATTATGCCAGATCCAGCAGGCAGCTCCAGTGACTGAACTGCTTGCCAGATCACTCTCCCGCAAGCGTGAAAGTAGCTTAAGAGCACAGCAGCGAGGTGGGCCATGTCAGAGCTATCAGAGATGCTGAGCCTGATAAAAACTGCCTTTCTGTAAGCGCGACCTCCAGAGCTGAAAAACATGGTGTGAAGTAAGGCAAAGGACATCACAGCAATACAGTACTGACAGATGCCACAGAAGGGTGATGCTCCCTGCTTGTGAGAGATATGCATCTAATTGTGTAACGGAAACAGGGAACGACATAGCCGAAAAAGACATTAGGGAAGCACAAAAAAAAATAAAAAATTTCCTTCACAGGTATGTTTGTATAAAGCACAGCCATTAAGCAAACTTTTCTGAAAGCTCAGGTAAACATTAAAACCCAACACAGGCCTGATCATTAAGGGGATAAAAACTAAACCATTAAACGCAGCACACCATGTTCTTGTATCCTGCAGAGTCTAGAGGGGAAAAAAATAAATAAAAAAAATATATAAATATGGAACTATGGAGAACAGATTCCACTATATGGCTCCAGTCCAAGTCATGCATTTAAAGGGAACCTGTCACCAGGATTTTGGGTATAGAGCTGAGGACATGGGTTGCTAGATCGCCGCTAGCACATCCGCAATACCCAGTCCCCGTAGCTCTGTGCTTTTATTGTGTAAAAAAAGCGATTTGATACATATGCAAATTAACCTGAGATGAGTCCTGTATGTGAGATGAGTCAGGGACAGGACTCATCTCAGGTTAATTTGCATATGTATCAAATCGTTTTTTTTACACAATAAAAGCACACAGAGCTATGGGGACTGGGTATTGCGGATATGCTAGCGACCATCTAGCAACCCATGTCCTCAGCTCTATACCCAAAATCCAGGTGACAGGTTCCCTTTAACGTACACGTTAAACGGATTGGAGAAATATGCGAGCCCATCCTTCGTGCCAGCAGACAGCTCCCTAGAGCGAACAAGCCATTACAACTAATGAACGGTACTAGGAAATGTATTTATAATAAACTCATATTTAAGTAAGTATTTTCTAAGGCCTCTTTCACACTTGCGTTGTCCGGATCCGGCGTGTACTCCACTTGCCAGAATTACACGCCGGATCCGGAAAAACGCAAGTGAACTGAAAGCATTTGAAGACGGATCCGTCTTCAAAATGCTTTCAGTGTTACTATGGCAGCCAGGACGCTATTAAAGTCCTGGTTGCCATAGTAGTAGTGGGGAGCGGTATACTTACAGTCCGTGCGGCTCCCGGGGCGCTCCAGAATGACGTGCCATGCAATCACATCATCCATGCGCTTGGGGCGCCCTGACGTCACTCTGAAACGCCCCGGGAGCCACACGGACTGTAAGTATACTGCTCCCCACTACACTTTACCATGGCTGCCAGGACTTTAGCGTCCCGGCAGCCATGGTAACCATTCATAAAAAGCTAAACGTCGGATCCGGCAATGCGCCAAAATGACGTTTAGCTTAAGGCCGGATCAATGCCTTTCAATGGGCATTCATTCCGGATCCGGCCTTGCGGCAAGTGTTCAGGATTTTTGGCCGGAGCAAAAAGCGCAGTATGCTGCGGTATTTTCTCCGGCCAAAAAACATTCCGGTCCGGAACTGAAGACATCCTGAACGGATTTCACTCCATTCAGAATGCATTAGGATAAAACTGATCAGGATTCTTCCGGCATAGAGCCCCGACGACGGAACTCTATGCCGGAAGACAAGAACGCAAGTGTGAAAGAGCCCTTAAACTCCCAGAGAACCCTTGAAGCAACCATTCTCTCCCCCCCCCCCCCCTTTAGTGCCTGCATCTAAGCTGTGCTTGGAGATCCTGTAGTCACCCATTCTGGCCAGTGTTTTGCCATCTGGCTTTCTTCCTGGCAGGATTCATTATTGCTCAGGATGAAAAATGTCATAAAAAAGTAATCCACATGCCCACAATATTTCCCAGACTCCCACCATCTGGACCTAGTGGTTATCAAAAAAGAAAAAAAACACTTGAAGCACCCAGTAGTCAGAACAGCAACAACCATCTGTCTGTGTCAACACGTGCTAATATTTCCCGTAGAGAAAGCAGCCAGACGTGAACAGCGGCTTCAATAACGCAAACAAAGAAAAAATAAATAAATATATATATATATATATATATATATATATATTAAAACATAAATAAACGACAGTCAAGCTCCTCGTCTCCACCGACTTCCAGCAGCGCTCGCCGCCGAGTGAGGTAATCGCGCGCCAGTGACCTCTTATAAAGGCGCCTTCCCCGCGCTGCTTTTTGTTTATAGGACAGCCGCCCAGGCCACGCCCTCTCCTCAGAATGTACCAACATGCTCTGAGGAGGGGGGTTTCCCACGATTAAGCAAACCATAAACCCATTTCACAACCTCTGATATAGATCATTTTTAATATAAGTGAGTAAAGTAAGGCAGGCCGGAGAGTAGGATGTGAAGCAGCGGTTCCAAGTCAATGTGCAGCCCACATACGTACTGCCCGCAAAGCGGCCACCCCTAGGGCAGGGATAGCTGGTGCCGCGGCGCGATCTCCGCATCTTGGTGACGGTGTGAAGCCTTCCCCTGACCCCCTCATTGATTCCCGCCTGAAAGTGACCGGTGAGGGGAATGTAATACACGTTACCCGCAGGAGACCAGGCTAAAGACCCCCTTCTGCCTCCGCCGTCATGGCGGACACCGAGCTGAAAGTTCCGGAGGACATGTTCAAGGATGTGAAGTTTTACCTCGTGGGGGACCTGGATCCTCAGGTAGACAGATCGGGGGGGCTTCTCCGCGTGCGGGGCTCCCGCCAGGCTCCGGGCAGGAGTGGGCAGGGCCGGTGTGTGACCCGGAGGGCTTCCTGCCACTCGCGCCCGTTTCCCGGCCTGTTGTGTCTCAGCTGCCGTCACTACTCCCGTTATGGGATGTTTAGTGGCTGCCACATAGTGATCCTAAGGAGAGATGCGGCGCGGATGACGCAGGGCGTGCACTTCCTGCTAAATAGTGAGCCCTTCAGTGCAGAAGTTGATTGAGTCTCCTGGACTTGAAGTGATGGCAGCAGATGATGGGTGTTATTGTGCCCAGCTAGTTGCACCATGCATGTCTCTGGAATCAAAGGGGATGTTAACACATGGCGGTTACCTTGCAAGGACAAAGTGGATGAGTTTCATCTCATCTCAGACATTGGGGGCTTATTGCCATACACCTGTGGGATCTGCTCCTATCTCCAGAATGGGATCCCCAAAGCAGAGGAGACCTCATGTGCAGCCCCCCCCCCCCCATTCACTTCAATGGGAGTCTGGAAAAATAGCGGAGTGAGCGCCCACAGCTAGTCTGAGGAGTCCCTGGTAGTGAATGGAGCGCGCATCGTGCAGGCTCAGCCACCGCTCCATTCGTTTCTATGGGACTGCGCTCCTTTACCTCGTGGGGGGGCTGCGCTTGCGCAGCATGCGCTCCTTTACCTCGTGGGGGGGGCTGCGCTTGCGCAGCATGCGCTCCTTTACCTCGGGGGGGGGGCTGCGCTTGCATAGAGACTGAGAGAGGAGCCTAGCGGAGCATCCGCTGCAGTTCTCGAAGGTCCTTCTGTTATGAGAAGAACTTTGGCTGGTGCACCAGAGCTTGTCACATGAAAGTGCTCAGCGGGTACAGGTCTATCCGCTGCTGTCGCCAGGGAAAGCCAAACTTAACACCTTTAGGCCCCTTTCACACGGGTGAGATTTCCGCGCGCGTGCAATGTGTGAGGTGAACGCATTGCACCCGCACTGAATCCGGACCCATTCATTTCTATGGGGCTGTGTTCATGAGCGGTGATTTTCACGCATCACTTGTGCATTTTGTGAAAATTGCATCATGCTCTATATTGTGCGTTTTTCATGCAACGCAGGCCCCATAGAAGTGAATGGGGCTGCGTGAAAATCGCAAGCAAGTGCGGATGCGGTGCGATTTTCATGCACAGTTGCTAGGAGGTGATCGGGTTGGGGATCCGATCAATATTAATAATAGCATTCTTAATACAGAATGCATAGTACAATAGGGCTGGAGGGGTTAAAAAAAATCCACTTGCTCGCGCAGCCCGGCTTCTCTTCTGTCTTCATCTTTGCTGTGCACAGGAAAAGGACCTGTGGTGACGTCAGTGCGCTCATCACATGGTCCGTCACATAATCCATCACCATGGTGATGGATCATGTGATGAGCGCAGTGATGTCATCAAAGGTCCTATCCCTACTGCACAGCAAAGAAGAAGACAGAAGAGATTCCGGCTGCGCGAACAAGTGGATTAAGGTGAGTTAAATTATTTTTTAATATTTTTTTTAACCCCTCCAGCCCTATTGTACTTATAAAGGGAAAATAATACAATCTACAGAACACCGTTTCCCAAGCCCGTTCAGGTTTGGGTACCAAACATGCCGATTTTTCTCGCGTGCGTGCAAAACGCATTACAATGTTTTGCACTCGCGCGGAAAAATCGTGCATGTTCCTGCAACGCACCAGCATCTTTTCCCGCAACGCCTGTGTGAAACCAGCCTTACGTTTTCTGGGACTTAACGGTGTTGTTCTGAGAAGACAAATAAGGGGGTCATTTATTAAAGGGGTTGTCCGGGTTCAGAGTTGAACCCGGACATACCCTTATTTTCACCCCGGCAGCCCTCCTGAGCCTGGCATCGGAGCATCTCATGCTCCGATGCGCTCCCGTGCCCTGCGCTAGATTGCGCAGGGCACAGGCTCTTGTGTTTACAATAACACACTGCCGGGCGGTAACTTCCGCCCAGCAGTGTGTTCGGTGACGTCACCGGCTCTGAGGGGCGGGCTTTAGCTCTGCCCTAGCCGTTTTACTGGCTAGGGCAGAGCCAAATCCCGCCCATCAGTGCCGGTGACGTCACCGGGGTTCCTGTCAGCCCCATGGAGAGCCCCGGTACGTCACCGGAACTCAGAAAATGCCTTTGCCCTGCGCGATTTAGCGCAGGGCAAAGGAGAGCATCGGAGCATGAACTGCTCCGATGCTCATGTCAGGGGGGCTGCCAGGGGGAAAATGGAGGTATGTCCAGGTTCAGCTCTGAACCTGGACAACCCCTTTAAGACCAGTGTTTTAGACGCTAGTCTTAATACCCCCTATAGCTGTCAGTGGATCCGCCGGCGTTATGAAGAGGCGGCTTACATTTAGACCGTTTTCTACACCAAAAACAGGAGTGGGAAATGATGAATGAGATGGGCTTGCCGGCCCCCGCCTCGCTCCCCTTTTTTTTAGACCTGTCCTGAGCAGGGAAAACTTGCAGATTGGGGCACAACTTTGCGCCAGAAATATGCCTAATATTGGTGTATTTCTGGATAGTAAATGACCCCCTAAATGTCTGGGGCCCCTGCTGATCACAAGAACATGATCAGGGAGATCAGAGTAACCCTTGCATGCCTTGGCCAGATTTACAGACGCAGTCGAGTCGGCTGTGGTACTGTGCTTCTGTGACATCCTTAAAAGTGGATGGGAGCCACTGAAGCCACGTAGGCTGTTTCCATCACTCTGGCCACACAGGCCTCTCAGGATTATTCCAATCTAAGCCATGTTTGGGTGAGTTAGGAATAACCCTTTAATTTTCCTTTCTTCTACATGTAGCATTACGTGCAAACTGTACACCACGTAATGTGTCGGTCTGCCACACTCTGAGTGAGCGGGGTCTCGGAGAGAGGGGTCCTGAGTGAGACCGTTGGGGTTCATGCACACGTCTATAGCCTGTTTTGCGGATTGGCAAAACATGGATACCAGCCTTGTGTGTTAGGCTTCTTTCACACATCCAGCAGAGATCTCAATACCGGAATTGAACGGATCCGTTTTGATTTTGCACATCGGGATGCATCCGTTCCGTTAGAATGCGGTTGTGTGAAATCAAAACGGAAATAAACAGATCCAAATACAATGAAAGTCAATGGGTCAATCCGTAATAAGGACAAGAACAGGACATGTTCAGTTTTTTTTGCGGACCCACACAAAATGCAGATCGTATGTGGACTAAAACAATGGTCATGTGCGTGAGCCCTTA
This sequence comes from Bufo gargarizans, assembly GCF_014858855.1. Lineage (NCBI taxonomy): Eukaryota > Metazoa > Chordata > Amphibia > Anura > Bufonidae > Bufo > Bufo gargarizans. The sequence continues at coordinate 410,997,646 of NC_058084.1, read as the reverse complement.
TCCATATTTCCTATTAGTGTTGTCTTAAAGTGGTTATCCGAGGCTTGAAATAACCCCCCATATGCCCAGGCCCCTCACACTGATTCTACTTACCTGGCTGCCTGCACCGCTCCTGATCCCCGCACGGCCGCAGCTGCTTCTCCCTGTGCGTGGATGAACGCATCCGGTGTAGGCGAAGGGGGGGGGGAGGGAATGGCAGACGGGTCCTCGTCCCCGTCTGCCATTTGCTGCCCCCCCCCCCTACACCGGATGTTTTCATCCACGCACGGGGAGAAGCAGCTGCGGCCGTGCGGGGATCAGGAGCGACGCAGGGAGCTGGCTAAGTATATTCCCTGTAAGGGGTCCGGCTTATGAGGGAGCATTTGTTAGTGTCGGATGACCCCTTTAAGCTTTAGTGATGTTATTGGTAGTGATGAGCGAACTTCTGTTTTAAGTTCGGCGTCTAAAGTTCGGCTTCCGGTTAGCGGAGAATCCCGATATGGATTCCGACTTCCGTTGTGGTCCGTGGTAGCGGAATCAATAATCGGCCATTATTGATTCCGCTACCACGGACCACAACGGAAGTCGGAATCCATATCGGGATTCTCCGCTAACCGGAAGCCGAACTTTGGACGCCGAACTTAAAACAGAAGTTCGCTCATCACTAGTTATTGGTCATGTATGGACAGTTACATCATTGGAGAGTTTCCAGCAGAGGTAAAAGCACAGTAGCTCCGGGACGGACTGGGCACCATAGCGGAATAGATGTGGATGTGTAATGTCATCAGCACAGGGGGCAGACTTGTATTGAATGGGTGGAGGAGCTGACCATATAGGCCTACCACAATGGGATACATCACAGCCTTCCATCGGATGTGACTGAAGGTCCACAATTTGAAGTGAACATCCCCTTAAATGGGTTTTACAAGTTATTTATACTGATGACTTTTTTACTTTTAGCCCCCTTAGGGGCTAGTACCTAGTATCTTTTAATCCCTTGCCCTATTCACCCTGATAGAGCTCTATTAGGGTAAATAGGACTTCACACTCTCCCTGCTGCCCTGTGCATAGTACACACAGAGCAGCAGGGAGTTGACCATGGCAGCCAGGGCTTCATGGTAACCGATCGGAGCCCCAGGATTACACTGCTGGGGCTCCGATTAGAAGCTGCCACTGCCACCAATGAGGAGGGGACCCTGTGGCCACTGCCAACAATGAATATAATAATGTGCGGGGGGGGGCCTGTGGTTATATGATTATAATATTGGGGGGGGCGCACTGTGCCACCAATTAATGTAATTAACACATTCATTTAGGCTCCATTCACAAGTCCTCAACATGTTTTTCGGATCCGCAAAACACGGACAGCGGCAATGTGCGTTCCACATTTTGCAGACCGCACATTGCCAGCACTAATAGAATAGGACATGTTCTATTTTTTTGCGGAGCAGAAGTGCCGATCCGCAATTCCGTGTCCGGGCAGCACATCATGCTGCCCCATAGAATTTAATGGGTCCGCAATTCGGAACGAAATTGCGGACGTGTGAATGGAGCCTTAAATGAGTTTAGTTTATGCCTGTCTCATGGCTGCCTGTCTCTTAGTGATGTCATATTGTTAATAAAGTTTAGTGTAAAAAAAAAAAAAAAAAGGACATGATGTTGAGGAGCTGCTGCAGGTAGTCATACTGTATATACTATGTATGTTCTGCTCCTCAGTACACTACTGTTTATCTGTTTGATACCTGGGCCCTTAACTGAAAGCCAGGTCACATGATACTTATGGTCCATTCACCCGTCAGTATTTTTTTTCCAGATTCTCGTTCCCTTTTTTGCGGATCCGTGTTTCCGCAAAAACCTTCAGTTTTTGCCAATTGTACATTTGCATCTTTTCTGGAAGGAGGCATATATGTGGCTATTTCCTGGAAACAGATAGAAACAGCAATTGCAGGTGACCTATTGGTGCATTCCTCATGTCATCCGCATTTTTGTGGACCCAATGACTACAATGGGACTGCGTACCGCATTTTGCGGACAATAGTAGGACAAGCTCAGTTTTTTTGTGGCTCAGCATAACGATACAACGTTTTTTGCGGGGCCATTGAAATGAATGGGTCAGCATTCCGTTCTGCAAATTTGCAGGAAGGGATCTGGATTACAAAATACTGATGTGTAAATGGACCCTTAGGGAGAGGCTACGGTATGGATGTAATAAAAATTGTGCCCGACAAATAGTGCCCCTGTCAGTAAGTGCCATAAACATAGTGTTCCGCAAAAATAATTGTGCTAAGCTGATACTGTGCCAGGGTGCCCCACAGTAATAGTGCTCCCAAAAGTGCCACCTATAGTAATAATTATCTCCCAGGTGCCCGTAGTAGTAGTACCCATACAGTGCCCCCATTAGTAATATTGTCCCCAACTCTTCCTCAGAAGTAATAATGGCCTCGTAAGTGCCCATAATAGTAATAATGTTCTCTAAAGTCCCACAGTAGTAATAAAGCCCACCATAATGCGCCTGGTAATAATAATTCACCCTTTATTAACCCCACCCTGTAGTAGTAGAGTAAACCATAATGCCCCCTAAATCATTATGTCCACCTATATTGCCCCCACTATTATTAATGCCCCCTATAGTAGTAGTATAGTCCACAATAATGCCTCCAGAAGTATTAGAGGCCACTAGGCCTGAAGCGTATCAGAGGACGGCACAGCCAGCACAATGACCTCATCACAAGGGAAGCTAGGGACGCAGGCCGGAAGACAGCGGCATGGAAGCATTTTTTTTTAATGATCTTTGGATCCTTGCTCCTTGTTGTTGGGCCACTATATGGGGGTCATTATTATAACTAGGGGGCACTATGGGAACTCTATAAAGGTTTGTTTTTCTCTACTGGGACACATTGTGGGGGCTTTTTACTACTGGGAGCACTACGGGCAGGTATCGTTACTTCTGGGGCGTCATTACTACTAGGAGGACGCTTTAGGGAGCATTAGTACTGTTTGAGGGCACTATAATGGGACATATTTACTTCTGGGGCACACTGTGTGGGCTCTAATACTACTGGAGGCATTATGGTGGACTTTATTACTACTATAGGGGGCATTAGCAAAAGTGGCCTGTAGCCTTCGAGAGTGAACGGCAGGACAGGGAGACATGCATTCAACTGTATCACTGTCCTCATGACAATGATACAGTTGAATATCGAGAGACCCTAGCTAGCAGCAGCAAAACTTTGCTGGATACCAGGGTAGTCCTACATGTTTTGTATTCCTGCTGTTAAGGTCCTTTTACATCTGTCTGTATTGGGCACTGATCAACCATGCAACATGTCACTCAGTGCTCGTTTAACCCTTTAATGACCTATGATGTAAATATCCCAGGTTGCAGCGGAGTGTATGGCGCAGGCTCTGGAGCTGAACCCGCCATAGACACAGCATGCTGGCTGTGCTATACAGCCGACATCCTCCTGCAACAGCCGGAATCGGATAACTCTGATCCTGGCCGTTTAACCCCTCAGATGCTGCAGTCAGTAGCGGTCTGTATCTTGGTGTTGGTTACTGCGATGCATTAATACGTTTTATATTACAGGTCGTACAACTGCTGAAAGCTGGAAAAGCTAAAGAAGTCTCCTATAATGCATTGGCTACACACATCATCGCAGAAGATGGTGACAATCCTGAGGTTGGAGAGGCTCGAGAGGTCTTTGATCTTCCTATTGTGAAGGTAGGTGACATCAACAGTTCACCATTAAAGGGGTTGTGTCCACCACAGTGACCTCGGATATCTCCGGCAGTCCCCTGGAGAATGAATGGCGATCAGTGGAACCTGACCCCCGTTCTCGGGATCGCCGGAGTCAGACCCCCTGCGATCAGTTAGTTATCCCCTATCCTGCAAACTTGCCACAACTTCCGTAAAGGGCTGTGTACAACTTGTTTTATCTGTAAAGATGGTTTAATACCTTTCTGACTGTTTTGAACCCATTCATTCAGGTGCATGCTGCTGCGTCTTCTTTTTGACATGTCACATGTTTGTCATGTATGGCGCTACAAGGATTGTCCAGGTGCACTGCTTAGCAGTGTCTCGGACATGCTCAGTCCAGGTGCGGTCATGTATCGTCACATGCTCAGTGATGAAAGGGGTTGGCCTCTTTGTAATGAAATTTTGGAAGTGTCATAAACCAATGTGTAATGGCCTGTGCAACTCTGAAAAGGGCCATTCCATTTGGTGCCACACTTGCTGAAGGTCCCACTACTCATGGGCTCCTTGTGTAAACGCTTGGCATGTCGGCCACTGCATTCGTAGTAATGTGATTCCCCCAGTGCCAACGTCACCACCACCGGGGAGGCGATCACATGGGTGAATCGCATGACTGCTAACAACCTGGGAGCTATGGGCGCAGTGGCCACCATGTCAAGGGACCCAAAGGCCGATAGAGGGTTCAGCATGTGTGCTGCCATAAGAAATGACCCGTTTCCGGTTTATGACATTTCTGAATTTTAGGCCTGTCCATGTCATAAGTGTGACTGGAAAGAGGATGGAGTCATATGACGGTTACCGGAATCTACCGACTGGTACGTTCATGCAGAAAGTTGACTGCTTAGTGCTTGGGTGACGTCCACGTGGGATGCATTTTATGGCAGTAAATCTGCCACAGATTATTAGCAGATCCCCTCCAAAAATTTTCAAGGAGTCGGCGGCAAGATCTGCGTGAGTTGCATGTGGATTTTGCTGCAGATTTTCTGTGGGTATCATCCTCGGCATTGCAATCCATGGTGGAAAACTGCAACATAAATTGAAGTGCTGCGAATTTATAATCCGCACTGCATATCACGTTGTCCAGATTCTTTGCGGACATTGCTGCTATTGTGAAATGCTGCAGATTTTCTGCACAGAAATCTGTTGCGGAAAGTCTGCAGCATTTTTGTCCAAGTCCAAGAAAATTAAAGTCTCAAATACCCATTAATATTAGTGCACATTCTCCAATTAACAGCCGCCTAAAGACTGCACCTCCTCTAGTGCTAAGAGAGGCCATTGAGATAAGTTACAATGTCTGCTGTATACATTGAGGAAAGACTCTTTTAGGGTCTGTATGGCTGGAGGTACCCTTTAATGTGAGTGGATAAACTCTGGCTGTGTACTGAGCTGTCGGCAGACCTGCTGTACGGTTTCTGTGCCATGTGCTTATATTCCCTAGCACCAATAAATGCTCTTTTATATCTGACCGGCTCTTGTATTGCTGTAACACAGTGAACCGTGCCGCTGGCTTTACTCTCATTTCCAGACAGATTAATTTTCCAGAAAATATATCAAAGCTTTGCTCTAACTATCCCATTGCGCAGGAATGTGCTCTTGCAGTACGTGCAGTATCATGATATTACTGGACAGCACAGCGCAACATTTGGTTTAAAGGGTCACTAACTTTTCAAAAGACTTTTAATATATTATCAAAAATTTAGATCAGTGGGGTCTGCGCACTGCGAGTCTTCCACAATCCTCTAGAACGTGTGGAGAGAAGCCTGCGGATATCACGCTCACATGTCCCCTCCTGTCACAAGAATGTTGTCCCCATACCCTGTGAAGCCTCCTGAAACAAACAGGGCAGCCAGTCGGACATGCGCTCATCCGCTCCATTTATTTCTATGGTAGTTCCGGAGATAGCCAGTATCTCCCATAAAAATCAATGGATCAGATCACCACAAGCCGGACCGGCTGCTCCGTTAATTTTAGGGGGACTCCACCATGGTACAGTTTCCTCATTCTCGTTATCGGTGGGGGTCTCAACAGTAGGACCTCATTGATCTAATAGTTATCCCCTATCCGGTGGGGGCCCCCGCCGATCAGAAAATAAGATTTTTATTGTTTTATTTTTTCTGATCGGCGTGGGTCCGACACACAGGACCCCTGCCAATCGCCTGTATGAGAAGGCACCGGGGCTGGCAGTAGTTTTGCGGCCTTCTCTCTGCTCACCAAGCACAATGCCATACATTGTATAGCGGCTCTGCTTGGTATCCTAGCTCACCCACATTCACTTCAATAGGACTGAACTGCTCCTAGTCCCTGTGACTGATGAGGGAAAGCTGTGAGAAGCCCTCAGTACTACTGTAAGGCCCGTTCATACTTCAGTTATTTCCATCAGTTATTGTGAGCCAAAACCAGTAGTGAAGTCTCCACAGAGATCAGGTATAGTGGGAAGGTCTGCACCTGCTCTGTGGTTTTGACCAACACCTGGTTTTGGTTCACAATAACTGACCAAATAACCGAAGTGTGAACTGGGCCTAAGCGCTGCTGCCTCCTCGAACAGCTGATCGGCGGGGGTCCCGGGTTTTGGACCCCCACCGATCAGATACTGATGACCTTTCCCATAGGACAGGACATCGGTTCAAAATCCTCAGAAAACCTCTTTAACTTAACCAGAATACTCCTTTCACTTTCTCAATCAGGTCATCCTTGTTGCCAGACAGAGACCGCCTGTAGTGATTCAATTACCGGATCCCAAATTTCACTAATTAATGCAATGCACTTTTGTGGGCATCTTCATCTAGTCCAGTGGTGGCGAACCTATGGCAGAGGTGGCACTCGGAGCCCTCACTGTGGGCACCCGCACTCTGGAACAAGTCTGTGGTGTACCAATATGCCTTAGACTCTTCCTGCCATTCATCAGTGCAGGGCGCACTATGAACAGTACAGGCAGCGCAGTGAATGTAGGCAGGCTATTATAGCTAAGTGATAAAGTACATGGAGGATATACTATTGGACAGTATTGTGCCGTGTTGGCACTTTGCGATACATGTGGGTTTTGGGTTACAGTTTGGCACTGGTTTGCCATTACTGATCTATGGAGATCAATAGAGCTATTATGCTGTTATCTAAATTTTGTACCTACTATTATAATGAGGGTTAAAATGCAGATACTGTCTTCCCCTCACAGCAGCTGTAAACTGACAATGGAAAACCTATTTATATGGGGGTTCTCATCATTTGTGCTGACTGCCACACAAGTACTGTGTTTTGTATTTCATTTCAAGTGATATAGTACTGCCGAAATGAAACCGACTAGCAGCCAGAATTCTAAGAAAACAAATAGCATTCTATGAATATTACGTTTGTGATGGAAGGGTCAACGGAACCTGTCAACCTGCCACCCCCATGTAGTGGTACTGCTAGGGAACAGGCCTGTCAGAAGTGGCGCGTTAGTATTGCGAGGAACTTCCATTACAGCACGCTCTGAATGTTCTGTAAATTACTAGAGGAGAGTCCTGGGCATAGCGCCCTGCTTCACTGCCCATGTGTCAGGTCCTGCTGTATCCCGGCCTGTGGAACATCAATGGAATCAGGACTGCGTGACTCCTCAGGAGACCAGGACTCCCCACATGACCCTCCCGGCTAATTTACTTACAGCACATGCCGTAATTAGAAGTTTTGTTATATACATAATGCACTTTTGACACAGGCCCATTTACAAAAATAAAATAAAAATCGTATCTACATTTTCAAGGTTTGCAGCTCCATATGACATTGACTTGAAAGTCTGAACGTTACTCAGAGAACTGTCTTTTGTTTTTGTTTCATGAAACTTTTTTGTTTTACTGTAGACAGGTGAAACTTGAAAAATTAGAATATCGTGCAGAGGTTAATTTATTTCAGTAATGCAACTTAAAAGGTGAAAATAATATGAGATAGACTCATTACATGCAAAGCGAGATATTTCAAGCCTTTATTTGTTATAATTTGGATGATTATGGCTTACAGTTTATAAAAAACCCAAATTCACAATCTTAGAAAATTAGATTATTGTGAAAAGATTTAATATTCCAGGCTCAAAGTATCACACTCTAGTCAGCTAAGTAGGAATCACAATCATGGGAAAGACTGCTGACCTGACACTTGTGCAGAAAACCATCATTGACAACCTCCATAAGGAGATAAAGCCTCAAAAGGTAATTGCAAAAGAAGTTGGATGTTCCCAAAGTGCCGTATCAAAGCACATTAATAGAAAGTTATGTGAAAGAGACAAGTGTGGAAGACAAAGGTGCACCAGGAGCAGGGATGACCGCAGCCTGGGGAGGATTGTCAGGAAAAGGCCATTCAAAAGTGTTGGGGACTTTCACAAGGAGCGGACTGAGGCTGGAGTTAGTGCATCAAGAGCCACCACAGACAGACGGATCCTGGACATGAGCTACAAATGTTGTATTCCACTTGTCAAGCCTCTCCTGTAGCGTCTTACCTGGGCTAAAGAAACTGGTCTATTGCTCAGTGGTACAAAGTCCTCTTTTCTGATGAGAGCAACTTTTGCATCTCATTTGGAAACCAAGGACTCGGGTCTGGAGGAAGAATGGAGAGGCACGCAATGCAAGATGTTTGAAGTCCAGTGTGAAGTTTCCACAGTCTGTTTTGATTTGGGGAGCCAAGTCATCTGCTGGTGTTGGTCCACTGTGCTTCATTAAGTCCAGAGTCAATGCAGCAGTCTTCCAGGAGATCTTGAGGGCACTTCCATGATTCCTTCCACAGACTAGCTTTATGGAGATGGTGACTTCATTTTCCTGCATGACTTGGCACCTGCCCACACTGCCAAAACCTGGTTCAATGACCATGGGATTACTGCGCCTGACCTGAACCCCATAGAGACTCTATGGGGCTTTGCCAAGAGAAAGATAAGACATGAGACCGAACAATGCAGAAGAGCTGAAGGCTGCTATTGAAGCATCCTGGTCTTCCATAACACCTTAGCAGTGCCATAGGCTGATGGCATCCATGCCACGCCGCATTGAGGGGCCCAAACCAAGTACTGAGTACATATGCATGATTATACTTTTCAGAGGTCCTACATTTTTCTATGTAACATCCTTTTGTATTCATTTCATGTAATATTCTAATTTTCTGAGATTGTGACTTTGTAGTTTCATAAGCTGTAAGCCATAATCACCCGAATTGTAAAAAATAAAGGCTTAAAATATCTCGCTTTGCATGTAATGAGTCTATCACATATATTGGTTTCACCTTTTACGTTGCATTACTGAAATAAATGAACTTTGCACGATATTCTAACTTTTCGAGTTTCACCTGTATTTATAGCTACAATTTCCTTAATGCTTGTGTGATCCACAGTTTGTATCCTGCAAGAAAACTAATGAAATTTTTTCCTCCTATCTTACAGCCCTCCTGGGTCACATTATCAGTTCGATGTGGCGCTCGTCTACCGTATCCTTTGAATTACTGTTTTAAGTAGATTTTTACAGTACTTTTGTTCTTTTGGTTTCTTTTACCCTTTGAAAGTTTGTCATTTACGCTTCCTACCATTAACAAAATGTTACTTTTCAGGAGCCAGTCGGTGAATCTAGTTAAGACCCGTTATAGCGTTTTTTTGTTTGTTTTTTTTCTCATGAAGTCTTATCAAGCGAAATTTGGGGCAGCGATTAGATTAATTGCTTCAGGTTTGGCTTCTCTAAGGCTCTGAGCTCAGTTTGTGGCGTATACCGGGTAAGCTTCCAGCATATACATCAAACGTATCCGTAGGGCTCCGTTCACCCAACAGAGTCCTTTCAGTCTCCTTTGATCAGGTATTTTTTGTACACAATATCCTAGGAAACTATGATTTCTATGCAAAGGCATTCACAAAAAAAGTATTCCATGCGGTATACATTTTATTTTTATTTTTTTTATTTTTTTGCAATGGTAATCCATACAGTGGCCTATGTTGATGGCATATGATGTGCAGAAATAATAAATTTCAATGGATCCAGGAGCACAGGTGTAACAAAGACCTCGTAGATCCAGGAGTAGTGGCGTAGACAGGGTGTATATTAAAAAGTAAAAAATGAGCACATAAGGCTATAATTAGGGCTGAGCGCATGGGGTCGTATTCTTTTAAAAATTACCATACCTTTTTAATATGGGCTCCATCCAACTGTAAAATATATGGCCTCCACTGAGGTCTTTCAGCAAATATGGTGAGACTGACTCGTCTCGCCTCTTATCACGTGTCACTTTGTTTATTCGCATAAATTACTGTATCAAAATAATAAGCTGAACTCTGCATCGTTAACGAGGCACAAAGCCAAGTTCGGCTTAGTATTTTGATACAGCAATTTGTGACACCTGATAGAGGCGAGACGAAGTCAGTCTTGCGATATTTGCTGAAACATCAGAGACCTCCACGGAGGCCATACATTTTACAGCAGGATGGAGCTCATATTTTTAATAAAGTTTTTAAGCGAATCTGGTTCAGATACAGAAGTCCGAACCCAACCTGCTCAACCCCAGCTATAATATATCAGTGTGGGTACAGCAAGGGCATGTTCAAGCGCCTTCACTTTCATATAGATTGCGGCACATATTCTGCAAAGAAATCTATGTCCATTTGTTTTCAATGGGAATTCATGTCGCTGTTCATACAGGTGCGAATTTAAAAATCCATGTCGATAAGTGACATGCCACTTATTGAAGCGGACACCGTGGCGGACTACAACACTCAGAGCAGCTGCTTAATCCAAGTGTGGATGTGCCACATGTGAACTGCAAATCTGTTCGATGCATATTTTTCATATAGAAAACCAGCTGTCTGACACGATAGTGACTGCAAACAAGATGGTCCTAAGCTGATAAACATTTGAACATGTGGATGTCGGCTTGTACTTGGGAGGTACCTCCGTTCTGCACGCAAAAATAAATGGGGATTCTGTAGGATCTGTGCATTTTTTATTCCCCCTAGTTTACCATGTTTATTCCTTAATGCAAATAATCAGTGAAAATGGATTTTCTCCAGAATCAGGACAAATATTTTTTGGTGTTACTGCTTGTCTTTCACAGGTACGTATGTTGATTTATTAGCTCGTGTAAGCCCTTTGTAGTTTTAAAGGGGTTGTCAAAACCCTTACCGACACTGCCCTGGTCTCCCACTCGTGTTTGCTCAACCGGCTCCATCGATGACCCGTCCAGACAACATCGGACTGCTACAGCCCGCCACGGGCTGTTGCGATGACTTATTGACACCGTTAGTGATTACATGTCGACGCATCATCGCTGGAGTCGGTGATCAGAGACTGGTAAAACAGGAGAGTACTACGGTGAACTCTGCGTTGTGCCGTCCTTCTGTGATTTCTACTGGGAAATGTATAAATGAATTGCCGTGTGGATGTTAGCAGTTGAGGGTGTGTCCCCTACACACTTTGATGCTGGGTTCTCACATTTCGGCTTCAGTGCATTATTATAACTTATTTGTCGTGGCAGCAGAACATCAGAGTTTTGCCATATAATTCTGATAAACTACACCAAAAAGTGCACCGCAGACAACATGTGAACACAGCTTGATGCTGTCCAATCGGAACAGGGACACACTCCTTTAACAAGGGGGATGGTAACCCAGTTGCCAATTTGTTCATAGATATTCAAGTGAAATGGTAGTACAGGACAAGACGCATTAATGATTGATTCATTACAAGATGCATTTCTATTTGTGTTAAAAAATAAGATGTATTATACTTTCTTTCAAAAGCATCAGGTGCTTCCATTCATTCCCAGCACTGCAGTGTGGATTAGTCAGGTAGCTGCTTGTAAAGGACATTTGTCTGTCTGTAGTTTATATTCACTAGTCCATAGTCTATGGCAGGATTCAGCAACCTTCAGCACCTCACCTGCTGTGAAACTACAACTCCCAGCATGCACACTTGCTCGGCTGTTTTTGTAAGGCCCCTTTCACACGAGCAAGTTTTTCAAGTGGGTGCAATGCGTGACGTGAACGCATAGCACTCGCACTGAATCCTGACCCATTCATTTCAACGGGTCTGTGTACGTGAGCGTTGTTTTTCGCGCCTCAGTTCTGCGTTGTGTGAAAATCCCAGCCTGTTTTTTCACGCAGCCCTGGCCCCAAAGAAGTGAATTGGGCTGCATGAAAACCGCATTGCATCCGGAAGCAGGTGTGATGCATTTTTCACTGATGGTTGCTAGGGGATGTTGTTTGTAAACCTTCCGTTTTTTATCACGCGCGTGAAAAATGCATCAAAACGCATTGCACCCGCGCAGAAAAAGCTGAATGCAATCGCAGACAAAACTGACTGAACTTGCTTGCAAAATGGTGAGAGTTTTACTGAACGCATCTGGACCTAATCCGTCACGCTCGTGTGAAAGGGGCCTAACTCCCAAAGAAGTGAAAGGAGGATTCTGGGAGTTGTAGTTTCAGAACAGCTGTAGTGCCGAAGGTTGCTGATCCCTGGTCTATGGCGAGTGCTTTACACCACCACTACGGCCATCTGGGGCCAAGGCTAATAATGTAGTCGCTCCTGTAACTCTTGTCTGCTAAATCTCGTCTCAAGCTGAATTTTAATTACCGAGATACAGACTGTCTGGAAAGTCACTATAAAGTGTCAATGCAGGTGGTTTGGGTGAAATGTCTTCAGTGTTGAGCTTTCGATTGCACTTGTTATGCATCTGTCATTTTAAACAGAACGTGTACTCCCTAGCCTTCTAGCTGTAAACCAGGGCTTGCAGGAATCTGTGATCGGCCGGGTAGTTGTCTTTCCTGTCGACAAATCGGCATCATATCCATGTCTGCCATAGACAGATTCACAGTGACTCAGAAAATCCATATCTGGAAGTGGCATTACTGCTGTGAATTGGCGTCATTGTGATTCACTGGAAGTCATCCATGGCTTTTCCATGTGCAATCCGTGGCAATAATGAACGTCCTGTGGATTATTATATTATTTTTTTCCCTAGAACAATTGAAGGGGTTATAAACTCGTGCAGATACATTGCCTGTTGGCTGGAATTTTGGGTTGAGCGTTAAAACGGTGTCAACGATATACTGCGGTATTAAGAAACGGCGATATCGTCGTTTCCAAATAACCGCGGTATTTGACGTCATATGCGTGCTGACCGCCCCTGCATCGTGCATATGCGTACCATACATGTTACGTCCTGCAGCGGCCGCCCCCTCCTCGGTCCCATATTAAAGTCTCCGCCCACTGGCCGAGCACAGGAGTGAGGCGCACAAAGTCAGTCAGCAGTCCGTGTCCAAGCCAAAGTGGGGGGAAGAGGAGTGAGACCCTAACGGCCCGGAGGTCATAAATAAAGGTTATACTGTCTGTCTATGTCTTCTACGGCCATGGCCCTGCCTGCAAGCTGCTCTGCACATGGTGATGGCACTTGATAAACTATAATGTCTCCCTGTTGTCTCCATACAGGAGCAACAAGAAGACATTACTGTATGGGGGCCACAAGACATTATTATACTGATGGTGGAGGGGTTACAAATTGTTGTCCCATACAGTATGTGTCCTGGTGGCCCCATGCAGTATAGTGACTCTTGTGGTCCACTGCCTGTTGAGCGGCCAGCCCATATAGTATATAACGTCACCTTGTGGCTGCCCCCATACAATATATAACATCTCCTTGTGGCCCCGCTGCCTGCCCATACAGTATATAATGTCTCCTTGTGGCCCCGCTGCCTGCCCATACAGCATATAATATCTCCTTGTGGTCCCCATACAGTATAATATGTCCTTGTGGCCCTCCTATAGTATAATATCTCGTAGCTGCCCCCATACAGTATAACGTCTCCTTGTGGCCCCAAGTGTTTTTTTCTTCTTCTAAATGGGTATTTATTGCGATATATATCATCTCGATAAATTTCTTAATATCGTTATTGTGGGAATATTTTTGATATCGCCCAACCCTAATTTGGATCGTGCTAGGTCTTTTCTTTTTGTCTGTGAGAAGGACATATAGGGCTAGTTTCAGACCAGCATGTTCAGTCTGAAACTTGCTCCATGTGGGAGCGTTATTTCATGACCTGAACTCTGCTCCTGTGATAGGACCTCACGCAGTATAGTCATTTATAATGCTGTGTGTCCCTGCCTGACATTAGCTGTAATGAACTGTACTCGGTCAGTACAATTCAGTACAGCCAATATCGGGCAGGGACACACAGCATTATAAATGACTATACTGTGTGAGGTCCTATCACTGGAGCAGAGTTCAGGTCATGAAATAATGATCCCACATGGGGCAAGTTTTCCACAGTGAACATGCTTGTCTGAACCTAGCTTTAGTAAGTTTTGAGTTTTCATCTCCGTTGATGTTTTTTTTTCTTTCCTTCCTCTAATTAATTAGGTTTCACCTGATGATAGAAATGCTCTTTGGGCAATGATAACATTTTATGGTGGTGACTGTCAGCTGAGTCTCAATAAGAAGTGCACTCATCTAATTGTTCCTGAGCCAAAAGGGGTAAGAGCCATCTGACATTTTAGAATTTTGATCCATCTATATGTAGATCAAATTTTTTACGTTGCGGTGTGATTCTCCTTTTTACAGACCAAGTATGAATATGCCTATCAACGAGGGAACATAAAAATTGTTACCCCTGACTGGGTGGTAGACTGCGTATCTGAGAAGACCAAGAAAGATGAAGAAGTTTTTCACCCACGTCTTATAGTCTATGAGGAGGAGGAGGAGGAAGAGGAAGAAGACGAGGAGGAGGAGGAAGATGAGGAAGAAAGGGACTCCCAAAATGCAAGTGCTGATGAAGATAGATACTCCTCCAAATCTAGTCCAGTTACATCACGGGAGGGATCTCCTTTGCCTAATCAAGAGTCTTCACCAAAGCGCATCACTGCACAAAAGGTTAAAGAGGAGCTGATGTTCGATGACTCTGATGACTCTTCATCGGAAAAGCAAGAGAGAAATTTGAACTGGACCCCAGCGGAGATGCCGCAGATGAGTACAGCAAAGAGAAGACTGCCTCAGGGCAAGGATTCTGGGCTGATTAATTTATGTGCTAATGTTCCACCAGTACCAGGGAGTATTTTGCCACCTGAAGCCCGAAGTGGTTTGCTCTCATCGGTGCCTGGAACCGCAGGTTCAGAAAGGCCAGATATTATGGCTTTTCGCAGTCCAGCAACAAGGACACTTCGAAACATCACAAATAGCGCTGATATACAGCAGATTAATAGACCTTCAAATGTTGCCCACGTAAGTAGTGTTGATGGTTGTCATTTGCTTGTTTAAAAATGTTGTCCCTTGAAGACGGTCCCTGGAGAAGAAGAAGGCTTTGTCTGGCCATTCGTTTTCCTTGGAAAACATTGGAAATGTAACATAACATGTTAACCATTTAAGTGAATTGCTGTCCATGTAATTGGTAGATGGACTGGGGGGGATTTATGATATATACTGTATGTTCCATATTCCATAAATATAGTATTTCAGTTGTTAATACCCCTTTAAGTATTTTATCTTTGGCCCTTGGAATGGGTTTAGGCCAGAAAAGGTTGTGCACCCCCTGCTTTAAAGGGAATCTGTTACCACAATATTGGACCGTCATCTGCATGAGTAGAAGTAGTGAGGACGTGAGTCCAGATCATTCAAAGCTGTGCTGAACTTAATTGTCAGGACTTCTGAGTGCATGCACAGGAGTCCTCTCCAATATGTTAGTAAAGCACAGTCTGATATAAAATAAATGGAGCTGCACTGCGCGTGCTTATCCTGCCGCTCCATTAAAGGGGTTCTGCACTTTCATTTAACTGATGATCTATCCTCTGGATAGATCATCAGCTTCTGATCGGCGGGGGTCCGACACCCGGGACCCCCGCCGATCAGCTGTTTGAGAAGGCAGCGGCGCTCCAGCAGCGCCGCTGCCTTCTCACTGTTTACCGCCGGGCCGCCCGCCCACTGACGTCACGACGGAGCTTAGCCGCGCCCACTCTAGTTGCTACAAGTCGTGACGTCAGTGGGCGGGCGGCCCGGCGGTAAACAGTGAGAAGGCCGCGGTGCTGCTGGAGCGCTGCTGCCTTCTCAAACAGCTGATCAGCGGGGGTCACGGGTGTCGGACCCCCGCCGATCAGAAGCTGATGATCTATCCAGAGGATAGATCATCAGTTAAATGAAAGTGCAGAACCCCTTTAAATATATAAGGGTCAGGTGCTTATTCCCTTTCCTGTGGATAGAGGAAACATTCATTTTGTGGCACCCTCCACAAAATATTTTTTGTTGGCATCCTATTGGCTTCTTTATTGTCAGAAAACTGTTTATTTTCTAGTTTATGGTCAGTATAGTAGCAGAGGCGGTGCCATGTTATAACATTTTGAGTGTAAAGAGGGCTGATTATTGTCTTCTACATTGGCACACCTTGATATCACTTAGGGTACTTTCACACTTGTGGCAGAGTCATCGGGCAATCTGCATGCAAACGGACAGCATTTGTAGACTGATGCGGATCAGTCTCACAAATGCATTGCAAGAACGGATCCATCTGTCCGTTAGTCATGCCGCCAAATTGATCCGTTACTATTGTTTTAACATTTTTAAAGCTTTGCGCATGCGCAGATCGGAAGGATAGATCCGGCATTGCCGTTTTTTTTTATGCTGGATTTTTTTTATGCTGCAAGTGCGGCATGCTGCGGTATTTATCTCCGTCCTGAAAAGTCAAAAGGACTGGACTGAAGACATCCTGAACGGATTGTTCTCCATTCAGAATGCATTAGCATAAAACCGATCAGTTCTTTTCCAGTACTGAGCCCCTAGGATGAAAGTCTATGCCGGAAAAGAAAAACGCTAGTGTGAAAGTTAGGGATCGACCGATATTGATTTTTTAGGGCCGATACCGATAATTTGTGAACTTTCAGGCCGATAGCCGATAATTTATACCGATATTCTGGGAATTTTCATTTTTGAAAAAAAAAAAAAATTCCCACAAATCTGCTGAAAATTAATGTTTATTGTTAATGTGTATTTTTATTTTTTTTGTAAATCTTTCTTTTTCATTTATATTTAATATTTTGGTGTTTTTTATTTTTATTACTTTTTTTTTTTTTTTAAACTAACTTTTAGCCCCCTTAGGGACTAGAACCCTTGTCCTATTCACCCTGATAGAGCTCTATCAGGGTGAATAGGAGCACACAGCAGCATGGAGCTTACCATGACAGCCAGGGCTTCAATAGCGTCCTGGCTGCCATGGTAACCGATCGGAGCCCCAGCATTACACTGCTGGGGCTCCGATCGGAGGAGCAGGGGAGAGGGGATCCTGTGGGGGGGCGCACTGCGACTGGGGTGGGGGGGGGAGCGCACCACTGCTTAATACTGGGGGGGAGGGGGGCGCACTGCGCCACCAATGTCTGATACTGGGGGGCTTGGGGGGGGGCGCACTGCGCCACCAATGAAGCTTAATCTCTAATTTATTCATATACAGGAGGCGGGAGCTGGCTGCAGGATCACATAGCCGGCTCCCGACCTCTATGAGCTGTAGCTGCGATCCGCGGCACCTGAGGAGTTAACTACCGCAGATCGCAGCTACAGCTCATAGAGGTCGGGAGCCGGCTATGTGATCCTGCAGCTCCCGCCTCCTGTATATGAATTAATGTGAGATTAAGCTTCATTGGTGGCGCAGTGGCCATAGCTCCTCCCCTCCTCTTGTCCCCTGTCCTCCCATTGGCTGGAGCGGCAGCAGCAGCACAGGGGGAGGAGACACTGCTCCTTCTCCCCTGTGCTGCTGCTGAGGGAGCACGGAGAGCGCTGACAGCAGCGCGATCTGTGTTCCCAGGACGTTATCGGAATATCGGCAAAATAAATGCCGATACCGATAACGTTCAAAATCCTGAATATCGGCCGATAATATCGGTAAATCCGATAATCGGTCGATCCCTAGTGAAAGTACCCTAACCTCCTCTTCTTTGGAGACACCCATGTAAAAAGATGAGGAAAATTTATATTTATTTTTCTAGCAACCTAGATACTACTTCTGTGGATAAGAATAATGTGAATGTGTATGTATCTCAGCATGCTTCCCTTCAACTTCTTTTTATTGATTTTTATTTTTATTTATTTTTTTCCCTTTTTTAGCTTTTACAAACACTTTCTGCTTCCACCAAAAATTTAGAACAGCAAGGCAGCCATCCCCAGCAAGGACATCCAAACTCAGTCTTGTTTAATCAAATGAAATCCTTACCACAGGAGGCTCAGCAAATGTTACAGCAGCAGCCTTCCCACCAGACCCAGCAGCAGCAGCAGCAGCAACACCATCCTCTTGTGCAGCTTCAGCCTCAACAACTTATGCAGTTGCAGCAACAACAAATCACCCAACAAGCTTTTCCGCAGCATCAGTTTTCACAAGTGAACCAACAGCACCATTTCACCCAGCTGCCGTTCTCACAGCAGCAGATACTTCGCCCACAGCAGCAAACCATGCAACACTTCCAGCAGCAGCATGCACTTCAGCAGCAACTCCAACAGCTTCAGCAGCAGCAGCACCTTCAGCAGCAACAGACACTACAGCAAACCCTTCAGCAGCAGAATATACAACAAATCCTTCAGCGGCAGCAAACGCCCGCACAGCAACAGACGCTACAGCAGCAGCAGCAGCAAACAATTCAGACATCTATACAGCAGCAGCAGAACATACAGAAAACCCTTCAGCCCAATATACAGCAGCAGACCCTTCCGCAACAAAATCCAGGCTTGCAGCAGAACCTTCAACAAAGCATTCAGCAGCTTCAGCAACAGCAGATACAACATTTAACATTGCAGCAAAAGCAGCAGCTACAGCAGCATGCTCTTCAGCAACAGCAAATTCAGCCTCACCCACAATTACACACACTGCAGCAGCAGCAAATCCAGACCCAGACTCTGCAACAACAGCAAATTCAGCCGCAGACAATTCAGCAGCAGATTCAGCCAACATCCATACAACAACAGCAACATCAAATGCAGGCACAATCTCTTCAGCAGCAGCAAATCCAAGCACAGTCACTACAGCAGCAGCAAATCCAGACACAGACCCAGCAGCATCATGTACAACCACAGGCCCTTCAACAGCAACATCAAGTACAGGCACAGACACTTCAGCAACACCAAATGCAACCGCATAATATTCAGATTCAACATCAAATTCAGAATGCGACTCATCAACAGCATCAGATCCCATCGCAAATGATACAACAGCAAACTCTCACTCAGCAACAACAGCAGACTCTTCAGCTTCAGCAGCAGCAAATGAAACAGCAGCAAATCCAACAGCAAACTCTGCTTCAACAGCAGCAAATTCAGCAGCAGCAGCAGCAGATTCAACAAGTTGGTCTTCAGCAGCAACAAATGCCGCAATCCCAGCCGTCTCAGATTCAGCAACCATCTCTACAACAGTCACAAGTGACAATGCAACAGTCACAGGTTCAACAGGCAACCCTTCAGCAGCCTCCACTCCAAGCCCAACAGACGCAGCAGCAAAAACACAACCTTCAGCAGATACAACAACAAATCCAACAGCAGCACCTTCAGCGCTTACAGCAGCGACAAATGCAAAATCAGACACAGCAGCAACTGGGACAAATACAGCAGGTACCGGCACAAACACCCAGTCAACAGCCACCGCAATCGCAGCAGCTTCATGGACATGACCCTTCACTGGAGAGTAAGTTTATTAAGTCTTTTTCTGTAATTGTTAGTAAAAATGATTCTCCTGTTATTCATACCTGCCTGCAGAGGTCCACCATAGATAACATGTATATAGCCATCATAATCGCTAATTACTTATAATGTTGAATTAAAGGAAACCTGTCACCATGATTTTGCGCATAGAGCTGGGGACATGGGCTGCTAGATGGCCACTAGCACATCTGCAGTACCCAGGTCCCATAGCTCTCTGCGCTTTTATTGTGTTAAAAACAGTTTTGAGTGATATGCAAATTACCTGATATGAGTCCTGTATCCGGAGATGAGTCAAGCGGAAAGGAGCCCAGCACCGCCCCGCATCCTCCGAATCTCCTCCTTGCTGGGTGACGTCACGGAGCTGGAGCGCCGAAATCTCGCGATGCGCGAGCTAGCGCATGCGCAGTGTCGGCATCATGTTCATTCCCTGTGCTGGCATCAGCACAGGGAACGAACTACGCATGCGCTAGCTCGTGCATCGCGAGATTTCGGCGCTCCAGCTCTCTGACGTCACCCAGCAAGGAGGAGATTCGGAGGACGCGGGGCGGTGCTGGGCTCCTTTCCGCTTGACTCATCTCTGGATACAGGATTTATATCGGGTAATTTGCATATCAATCAAAACTGTTTTTTAACACAATAAAAGCGCAGAGAGCTATGGGACCTGGGTACTGCAGATGTGCTAGTGGCCATCTAGCAGCCCATGTCCCCAGCTCTATGCGCAAAATCATGGTGACAGGTTTCCTTTAAGGGCCCTTTCACACTTGCGTTGCCGGAATTACACGCCGGATCCGGAAAAACGCAAGTGTACTGAAAGCATTTGAAGACGGAGCCGTCTTCAAAATGCGTTCAGTATTACTATGGCACCCAGGACGCTATTAAAGTCCTGGTTGCCATAGTAGGAGCGGGGGAGCGGTATACTTACAGTCCGTGGTGGCTCCCGGGGCGCTCCAGAATGACGTCAGAGCGCCCCGTGCGCATGGATGACGTGTTCCATGTGATCACGTGATCCATGCGCTTGGGGCGCCCTGACGTCACTCTGGAGTGCCCGGGGAGCCGCACGGACTGTAAGTATGCTGCTCCCCACTACACTTTACCATGGCTGCCAGGACTTTAGCGTCCCGGCAGCCATGGTAACCACTCTAAAAAAGCTAAACGTCGGATCCGGCAATGCGCCGAAACGACGTTTAGCTTAAGGCCGGATCCGGATCAATGCCTTTCAATGGGCATTAATTCCGGATCCGGCCTTGCGGCAAGTCTTCAGGATTTTTGGCCGGAGCAAAAAGCGCAGCATGCTGCAGTATTTTCTTTGGCCAAAAAAACGTTCCGTTCCGGAACTGAAGACATCCTGATGCATCCTGAACGGATTTCTCTCCATTCAGAATGCATTAGGATAAAATTGATCAGGATTCTTCCGGCATAGAGCCCCGACGACGGAACTCTATGCCGGATCCGGACAACGCAAGTGTGAAAAAGCCCTTAAGCCGAAGACTGTATTTAACAGGGCTGTCTTAAAAACGTCCTAAGAAGGGCAGTATTGGAAGCGCACATCCTTTATGTGTTGTGCGCATATTCAGTACTGCAGGGATCTGTGTGCTGTATAGCAGCTGCAATGTATGGAAGGTAAATGTTAAAGAAATGGAGTACAGACTCTCCTCCAGAGACCAGCAAGTGACAGGAGAGATGCATACAGAGCTTGACGTGTTTGTGTAGTGGTGCTGTCCCATCTTATTTAGGCCTCTAGAGGCGCAAAGGAATCCTTATTGTGTGTCCAACATGTAATGATAATGAAATGACTCTGCTTATATTGGCCCAGTCTCCACAGCAAAGCGGACAAGTGACTTGCAGAACTTGGGAAATGTCAGCTTTTTGTCTGATTACTGTCTTGTGATGACACATTTCCTTTGATTTGATCTTTCAGTTCCTGAAGACTACTTTTTGATGGGTTGTGTGTTTGCAATTGCCGATTATCCAGAACAAATGTCTGATAAACAACTGTTGGCAACCTGGAAACGGGTAGGTTTCATGTGATCCTTCGAATTCTCGTCTCTGGTTTTACCAGTTTGTGATAGTATGCCCTATTTTTATTATTTGTTTTTGCAGTGCTCATCTTTTGCACCCGTTTTCTAACTTTTTCCTGTTTGAGACCAGGCAGCACACAGATTATTGTTACATTGAATTTAAAGGGGTTTCCCACCAATATGAAGTATAGAACAGCCACTAAGATATATCACAACTTAGAGCTTGTGTGACTTCAGTAAGTGGCATTTATCATGTAGAGAAAGTTAATACAAGCCACTTACTAATATATTGTTATTATCCATATTGCTTACTTTGCTGGCTGGATTCCTTTTCCATTAAATTATACACTGCTCATATCCATTTTTACGACCACCCTGCAATCCAGCAGCGATGGCTGTACTTGAACACTGTAGGAAAAAGTGCCAGGTTCTCTGGTGGCCGGGACCATGGGACTTCACATAGGTTGGTGCTTTTTGTTCTATAGTGTTCAAGCACGGCCACCGCTGCTGGATTCCAGGGTGGTTGTAACCATGGAAACGAGCAGTGTATAATGTGATGGGAAAAGGAATCCAGCCAGCAAAGGGGGCAATATGGACGATCACAATACATTAGTAAGTGGCTTGTATCAACTTTCTCTACAAGATAAATGCTACTTGCTGAAGTGAGACAACCCATTTAATGCCCAACTGATCCCTAGAACAGCCTGTTCTCTGCACAGTTCATCTCCTTACCAGGTATTGTGCAGAAAACTGGCCTCACTGCATTAATCAGTAGATCTGCTGGGCAGGTGGCTTTACTTAGGCTACTTTCACACTTGCGGCAGAGGGATCCGGCAAGCAGTTCCGTCGCCGGAACTGCTTGTCCGATCTGTCAAAACGTATGGCAACTGATGGCATTTGTAAGACTGATCAGGATCCTGATCCGTCTTACAAATGCATTGAAATGCCGGATCCGTCTTTCCAGTGTCATCCGGAAGGACTGATCCGGCACTAATACATTCCTATGGGAAAAAATGCCGTTCTGGCATTCCGACAAGTCTTCCGTTTTTTTGGCCGGAGATAAAACCATAGCATGCTGCGGTATTGTCTCCATCCTGAAAAGTCAAAAAGACTGAACTGAAGACATCCTGAACGGATTACTCTCCATTCAGAATGCATTAGGATACAACGGATCAGTTCTTTTCCGGTATAGAGCCCCTAGAAAAACGCTAGTGTGAAAGTGCCCTTACACTGCAGCTGCTTTATTCTAATGATCTGTAGGATTCCCCAAAAGCAGACCGCCATTCTAGTGATATGCCATCACTTGAACTTAAAAACCTTTAACATAATTCCTCATGCAACTGTATTTTCAGAAAATCTCATGTGCACTCTTGGGCGTTAGATAAAACTCAAGATATTTCTATTGCTCAACTAGGTTTTTCCAGAAGAATACTTTTAGAACACACTGCAGTAAGAGAGGCTTGTAGACTGTAGAAATATAAATCAGCCAAAATAAAGTGCGACTCTTCCCATTGATGATTATCTTCAAACAGCCAACTAGGGATGACAAGTGCTGTTGCCAGGTCCTTTAAGAGTCATCACATATATGATTACTGTTACTAACCTGATTTTCCAGAGTATATCTTTATATCCGTTTTGTTATATTTTTTTCTGTACCATTCCCAAAGATAATACAAACGCATGGCGGTACCGTGGACCCCACACTCACAAGTCGCTGTACACATCTTCTGTGTGAGAGCCAAGTCAGTAGCATGTATACCCAGGTAGGTTTTAATGTAACTGATCACTTGCAAGCAGAATCTTACCATTTGGATAGCTGCCTTACGTCACGTGTCTAGAGATTTCCGGTGTGAGAAGTTGTGCTACTTAAAGTTGCTCCATAAAAAAGAAACGCTAAACCGAGGATCAGCAACCTTTGGCGCACTCTCTGCTGTGAAACTACAACTCCCAGCATGCACACTTAAACTCGGCTGTTGTTGTAACTCCTGTAGAAGTGAAAGGAGGATTATGGGAGCTGTAGTTTCAGAACGGCAGGAGAAGGTGCTCCTGCAGCAGCAGCCAGTTGTCTTACAGAGAGACACAGAACAGTGAGAAGGGTGGGGGGCAATTTTGCGGAACGGGTGTGCACCCATTCATTTTAATGGGACCGCAAAAGATGCGAACAGCACACAGATTGAGCATGTCCTATTCTTATCCGCAATAGGCATTTTCTATTATATTTGCGGCCATGTGCGGTATGCAAATTGTGGAAAGCACACGGGCCGGTATCTGTGTTTTGCGGATCTGCAACACACTACGATCGTGTGAATGTGCCATTAATTGTAGGTTCTAAGGAAAGGGAAGACGAATCATGGGAGTTCTGTGAGGTTTGTTTGTTTTCGTTTTCTGTGTTTAGTGCAATTTTATATGGAAACTTAGACTTCTTGAAAAATAAAGTTTTTGTATGGTTTGGGGCCATTGTATGGCCACTTATAATCTACTTATTCTTTGCTCATGATTCTGTGTATATATAGGCAATGAAGGAAAGAAAGCGTTGCATCACAGCTCACTGGCTGAACACAGTCTTGAAGAAGAAAAAAATGGTACCTCCTCATCGAGCTCTACATTTCCCTGTCGCATTTCCACCGGGAGGAAAGCCATGTTCTCAGCATGTAAGGAAACCAAATGCCCAGTATCATGTATTTAGTAAAGTTCAAAGATGACCTTTCATGGGTCCGAACATTGTAAGATAACTATCTGGACATGTAGAGCAGCGCCCAGGGATCTCACTGCACTTACTATTATTCCTGGGTGCTGCTCTATTCGCCCACTGTGGCCCCGTTACCGTCTCCCGCGCTGTATGGTAATTGCTACTATCGGTTCACCAGGGGGGAGTCTGCCCTATTTCTCCCTGGGCGTTCCTTGTCCCAGGAAAAATAGTAAGTGCAGTGAGATCCCTGGGCACCGCTCTACATGTCCAGATAGTTATCTTGCAATGTTCGGACCCTTGAAAGGTCCTTTTAAAAGGGTTTTCCAAGATTTTACCAGTATCTGATCGGTGGGGGTCCGACCTCTGGGCCCCCCCACTGATCAGCTTTTTGAAAAGGCAGCGGCGCTTTTGTTAGCGTTGCGGCCTTCTAAGAGCTTCCCAAGCATAGCACCATACATTGTATGGCTCAGAGATCGGCAACCTTCGGCACTCCAGCTGCTGTGAAACTATAGCTCCCAGCATGCACACATTCTGGGCTTCCGTCACAGAGTTCATTAAAGGAAAATGCTCACGGGGATTTTGTGTATAGAGCTGAGGACATGGGTTTCTAGATTGCCGCTAGCAAATCCGCAATACCCAGTCCCCATAGCTCTGTGTGCTTTTATTGTGTTAAAAAATAAAATAAAAAAAGATTTGATACAAATGCAAATTAACCTGAGATGAGTCCTGTATGTGAGATGAGTCAGGGACAGGACTCTTCTCAGGTTAATTTGCATTTGTATCAAATCGTATTTTTTACACAATAAAAGCACACAGAGCTATGGGGACTGGGTATTGCGGATGTGCTAGCGGCCATCTAGCAACCCATGTCCTCAGCTCTATACACAAAATCCCGGTGACCGGTTTCCTTTAATGAACTCTGTGACAGAGGCCCGGAATAGAGCCTCCAACGCAGATGTGAACATACCCTAAAGGGGTTGAAACATTTGTCAGATCCTAAAGTTAGTTTAATCCGTATTTCTTTCCAGATCATTTCTGTAACTGGTTTTGTTGATAGCGATAGAGATGATCTAAAGCTAATGGCGTACCTGGCGGGTGCGAAGTACACGGGATATCTATGTCGTAGCAACACAGTTCTCATCTGCAAAGAGTAAGTCAGATTATCGTCCTCACCTGGGTGCTATTATTTTTCAAATACATTAACATAAACTGTATATTCCATTAGATTTACATCATTGGAATGTAATGAGTTTGCATTGACCTTTATAAAAGGCTATATATGCACCTTTTTGTATTGCATTTTACTAATTTTTGGCTAATAATCATATGTTCAATTGGCCTTTATAAAGAAAATACTGAGCCGTTCTTTCACAAAGGGTTAACTGTCTAGCTGTGTGATTCGTACTTTTTACTTTCACTTTGTGCCGGTTATTTAATAATTTTTATTCCGGTTATTTAACACTTTTTTTAAGCCACATTCTTATCAGTAAGATGAGAACTGAGCTATAATGAGTGCTTATAATGTCAGATTGTAGAGATAAGGAGCCCGTCAGATTAGCTGGCTGACGGAACAGAGAAAATTCAGATCCCTCTATTACAGCATCTCAGTTCTGTACGGAGAAAAAGGTTCCATATTTGTAATAAAGACCAATTAAAAAAAATGATTTTTAGCTCAAAATGAGTACAATGCAGTAATAAGGAATTGCCCCAAAGGTGTACATAGCCTTTAAATCTGTAACATTTGTTTAATGTGTATTAGGCCTACAGGTATGAAGTATGAGAAAGCCAAAGAATGGAGGATACCCTGTGTCAATGCACTGTGGCTCTGTGACATTCTTCTCGGAAACTTTGAGGCTTTGCGACAAATCCAGAACAGCCGGTACACAATGTTTAACTTGCAGGATCCATTGGCTCCTTCATCGCATATGGTGTCCGATCTGCTTGGTAAGATATGACGAGAGTTCTTGTGACTGTAATCTGAGGCTGGGCTTTTTAATAGAAAGGTTATTAGGGCGCTGCTTTGTATTGAAAATGAACAGACGTATAATAGTGATATGTGCAAGACACAAACGTCTATCGGTAGAGGGCTTCCAGTCTTTAGTTGCTTAATGAAAAGGAACACTTTTCACATCTTTGGTCCAGTGTTCATGATGTTTTGTGTTTTCTAGATGCATGGAGAGTTCCTTTAAAAGTATCTTCAGAAGTGCTAATGGTAGGCTTTACTCCATTTTTCCTAATTTTAATGTTTTGTATCGCATGTAATGTAATGAGCGTTCTTCAATGAGCTAGTCGTAATATATTTATGTATTTCCTGTAGAGTATAAGAATTCCTCTGAAGCCTAAACAGAACGAACCTGTAATTCAACCGAAACGACCCAGGTATACGATTAGCCTAAAGGATTAATTCTCTGTGATTGCAAATATCAATTATTCTTACAATATTTTAGTTTGTGGCCGTTTTAAGGGTTATTTCTCCAGCCCATTCAGGGCAACACGTTTGGCAGGCTTTTCCCTGGCCATCAGGACTGAAACTGGTTTCTTGTTTGGGTCAATGAGGAGTAAATATATAATTCCCCTCAAGGCCATTTAAGGGGTATATATCAGAATATCCATCTGATGATGTGCCCTGAGTTAAAAGGGCGTTCCAGGATTTAATAACTGATTACCTATCCTCTGTATAGGTCATCAGTATCTGATCGGTGGGGGTCCGACACCCGGGACCCCCACTGATCAGTTGTTTGAGAACTTACTGGCTGCTGCCTTCTCACAGCTTACTAAGCACAGCGCAGTGCATTGTATAGCCGCTGGGCTTGGTATCGTGCTCAGCCCTGTTCCCTTGAATGAGCTGCGCCTAGGCCACGTGACTGATGAACATGTCGTCACTGGCCTAGGAGGAACAGAAACAATGTAGCACATCCTCCTCGGCTGTTACTATAAATTAGGCCTCCCTGGTTACTACATCAGACAGGTATTCCGATCTTGGCCTTGAATTAATAATTTTCAGTCCTGTAGTTTCTATTGGATGCATTACCCATTGATGCACCCTTAGGAGGACATGCATGTGTGGTGATACCTCTCCGCCCTGTATTCTTTGTCATGCTTGTTGGCTCCCTCTTCCCTTTAAAGGGGTTGTACAGTGCTACATTATTGATGACCTATGCTTAGGATAAGGTCATCAATATCAGATCGACAGGGGTCTTACTCCCAGCACCCCTGCAAATCAGCTGTTTGAAGAAGTGCTGCTTCCTTTTCAAAATGACCTGCTCTTGGTCTCCGTCATAGAGGCAGCACAGTGTAATCACAACTGCTCCATCCCATTCAACTGAATAGGACAAGCAGTTATAATTACACTGCACCACCACTGCAGAGGAGATGAGGCACATGCCGTTTTGAAGAGGAAGATCACCACTTCAAAACGGCATGTCCTTCAAACAGCTGATTGGCGGGGGTGCTGGGAGTCTGACCCCTGCTGATCTGATATTGATGACCTATCTTAAGGATGGTTAGAAACTCGCTGCACAGTAAGAATCAATGGGAAGTACAGGCCACACATTGCGGTTAGACCACATTGTTTTTTGCCGCAAAAACTGCAGCATGGTTTTACTAAACTATGGCACAAACTAGGAAGTACAACAACTGGAAGAGGGATAAAATGAGGGCAATTGTAATAGAAAGCCCTTATCTAACTTTGGTAAGTATTTTTAGAAAGCAACCCCTTTAACAGAATCCCTTAGTTCTTTTGCCATCTTGTAAAAACATGCAAGTATTGACTAGTATCCATAACACACAGCGAATGGTAGTGATCAATGCTGGATCTCTTCTATCTGCTTCCCTACACTCAGGTTCCAATACCGGAAATAGAAATTCAGTCCAGGTTGCTTTTTTTTGTTTTTAACTTTTTTTTTTCTGTTCTTCCCAGAATTGAAGACCTTCCTCCTCCAACTAAAAAACTGTCTCCTGATCAGACGCCTAATGTATTGTTCACTGGATTTGACCCAACTCAGGTGCAGCAGTATGTGAAGGTAAGATGATTGCCACACCGATGTCTGGCGGTCATAACAGATCTGAAGGATACATTATATCTTAGAGATTCTCCAATCTAAACAATGATGTAAATAGGATGCATGCTGTGATTTTTTATTATTTTTTATTTTTTTTTCTGAACTGCCCATGGGGTAATACCTTGAAACCGAGATATTAAAGGGGTTCTGCGCTTTGCTTAAACTGATGATCTATCCTCTGGATAGATCATCAGCTTCTGATCGGCGGGCATCTGACACCCGGGACCCCCGCTGATCAGCAGTTTGAGAAGGCAGCAGCGCTGCGGCCTTCTCACTGTTTACCGCAGGCCCAGTGACATCACGACTAGTATCAACTGGGCGGGGCTAAGCTCTGTTCACTTGAATGGATCTTAGCCCCGCCCAGGCCAGTTGATACTAGTCGTGACGTCACTGGGCCAGCGGTAAACAGTGAGAAGGCCGTGGCGCTGCTGCCTTCTCAAACAGCTGATCAGCAGGGGTCCCGGAGGATAGATCATCAGTTTAAACAAAGTGCAGAACCCCTTTAACATTATCTTCCAGATATTTGTGGCTGGCGAATCTCTAAATGATTAATTTAAAGGGGTTTTCTGAGCGTTTAATGCTGATCGCGTGTCATCAGTATCTGATCAATAGGGTTTTGACTCCCCTCTTTAACTGTTTTAAGAGGCCTCTTAGGACGGTGATTTTGCGTTCATTGGTCACACGGCCTAGGCTCAGCTCAGTCCTGCTCAAGTGAATGGGGCAGCTGCAACATCAAGCACAGCTGCTAACCAATGGACGGCGCTTTGCTGGGTTTCCCCATGAAGAGGCCGCTGCACTCAGTGGAGTGCCATGACCTCTTTGAATAGCTGATCAGGGGAGTCAGAACCCCAACAATCAGATAGTCATCACCTATCCTGAGGATAGGTCATTAGTATTAAACACCTGGAAAACACAATGGATGACTTGTAAGTTTTACATATGAAAATTAGTACCACCTATAAGCAATCCCCTCTTCTGTTTCATGGGTTCCGGTCCATTTTCCTGGGATGTAGGTGCTAGCACCACAAAGGCCTTTCTATGTAGGGGTCTAAATATGCCTGAAAATTTCATGTACTTCTTGCTCCAATTCAGAATTTGCATGTTTACTTTTTTCAGAAACTTTACATTCTTGGAGGAGAAGTGGTAGACTCTGCACAGAAGTGCACACATCTGATTGCCAGTAAAGTCACGAGGACTGTAAAATTTCTGACTGCTATCTCCGTGGCAAAGCATATAGTGACACCAGAGTGGCTTGATGAAAGCTTCAAATGCCAAAAATTTGTTGGTAAGTATAAAAGACAGTAGTAGGATTTAGCCAGAGGGTATTAAGTTGGGTAGTCTGAGTACCTGAGAAGTGGCGTTGGAAGCAGGAACTGGTCATTCTTACCCTTCTAGCTCCACAATTGCTGCTAGAGCTCTGACTACTGCTAATATTGCTGGCCTACTCACAAGTGAGAACATTTAATACTAGTGCACACAATCAGGCTCTCCGTATGTACGTGTAGATTCTGTAGCGTATATATTCCACTACTTACATGCGTTTTCCAGGAATAGCTAGCCTTTAAGTGATACCCACAGCTTGCCTATCCCATTAATAGAGTCATACTTACGTCCAGCCAGGCATGGGCATAGTCACCTGCTCCGCTGCAGCCAGAAGCAGTGCATCACTGCTGAAGCCATTCATTGGCTGCAGTGGAGCAGGTGACCATGCCAGGCTGGAGACGAGAAGATGGACACATGGGAGCCAGAGCACAGGACTGGAGCTGCGGTGGGCATATATGTATTAATCTTCAAATACTGACTGCAGGCATAACTTTAATGAGGACCTTTCACCAGTCCCGACATTACAATATAAGTACCTGGCAGTGTAGGGCACTTATTTATTTTTACCGATGGGCTGCTCGTTCCCCCCCACTGTGCCCTTTTTTCGGTTTTCCGCCCTGTATGCTAATCTACACCATCGGTACAGGGAGCCTTCTCCCTGGTGGTGAAGCAGTCCGCTGCGATTAGACAGCTTGCATCCAGGGAGACACCCCCTGAGAAACACAGCGGTCTCCTACTCCCTGTACCCATGGTATGGATTAGCATACAGAGTGGCAAAAGAGAACGGGGGCCACAGAGGGGGAACGTAGAAGCCCATCGGGGGAAAAAATAAGTGCGAGGACATGTCCTCAATATGCCCTACACTGCCAGTTACTTATATTGTAATGTCCGGACCGGTAAAAGGTGCTCTTAAATCACTTTAAGTCCGCCCATAGGATATAAACGTCCTATGGGTGGACCTCTATTTCTGAAAGCACGTTTTAAAACGTCCTTTCATAAATAGAAGCTGCACGCTAATCGTGCAGCTGCTGATCGGGTTGCCCGCTGTCAGTGACAGCAGGGCAACCCAGAGATAAGGCAGGGACAGTTCCCAGGTGTCCCTGCCTTCTAGATCGCTGCAGACACAGCGCTCACCGAGCGCTGTGTCTGCAGAGCAGGAAGCGCTATGCGCTTCCTGTTCCGGCCCGGCGGTCATGTGACCGCCGGGACCGGAGCGTGCAGGAACTGTGTGAGGTCTCTCACAGACCTCGATCAGCCCTGCACTGAGGCTGTACAGCTCAGTATTGCGCTGTACAGCCTCTCTGGGGGGTGCATTTCTTCTGTAACTGGGGCTACTATGTCAGCCCCAGTTACAGGAGAAATCAACAGTGAAATAGAAAAGAAAAAGTGAAGCAAATGTCCCCCAGAAGTCTTGTATGACCTTATGGGGGGACGAAAAGTGTAAAAAAACAAATAGAAAAAATAAAATAAAATAGACATATTTGGTATTGCCGCGTCCGTAAAAACCAGCTCTATAAAAATATCACATGAGCTAACCCCTCAGATGAACACCGTAAAAAAAAAAAAACTGTGTCAAAACAAGCAATTTTTGTCACCTTGCATCACAAAAGGTGCAACACCAAGTGATCAAAAACGCGTATGTCCCACAAAATGGTACCAATAAAACAGTCACCTCATCCCGCAAAAAATAAGCCCCTACATAAGAAAATCTCTCAAAAAATAAAACAATTATAGCTCTTAGAACATGGAGACACTAAAACATCATTTATTGGTTTCAAAAATGCTATTATTGTGTTAAAGTGAAACAAATAAAAAAAAGTATACATATTAGGTATTGCCGCGTCCGTAAAAACCAGCTCTATAAAAATATCACATGAGCTAACCCCTCAGATGAACACAGTAAAAAAAAACAAAAAAAAACTGTGTCAAAACAAGCAATTTTTGTCACCTTGCATCACAAAAGGTGCAACACCAAGTGATCAAAAACGCGTATGTCCCACAAAATGGTACCAATAAAACAGTCACCTCATCCCGCAAAAAATAAGCCCCTACATAAGAAAATCTCTCAAAAAATAAAACAATTATAGCTCTTAGAACATGGAGACACTAAAACATAATTTATTGGTTTCAAAAATGCTATTATTGTGTTAAAGTGAAACAAATAAAAAAAAGTATACATATTAGGTATTGCCGCGTCCGTAAAAACCAGCTCTATAAAAATATCACATGAGCTAACCCCTCAGATGAACACAGTAAAAAAAAAACAAAAAAAAACTGTGTCAAAACAAGCAATTTTTGTCACCTTGCATCACAAAAGGTGCAACACCAAGTGATCAAAAACGCGTATGTCCCACAAAATGGTACCAATAAAACAGTCACCTCATCCCGCAAAAAATGAGCCCCTACATAAAAAAAACTATAGCTCTCAGAACATGGACACATTAAAACATAATTTTTTTGTTTCAAAAATGCTATTATTGTGTAAAACTTTAATAAATGAGAAAAAGTATACATATTAGGTATCGCCACGTCCGTAACAATCTGCTCTATAAAAATGTCACTTGACTGAACCCCTCAGGTGAACGCTGTAAAAATAAATAAATAGAAACTGTGCTAAAACAACCAATTTTTTGGTCACCTTGCCCCATAAAGTGTTATAATGAATGATCAAAAAATCATATGTACCCAAAAATAGTACTAATAAAACTGCCACCTTATCCCCTAGTTTCCAAAATGGGGTCATTACTTGGGAGTTTCTACTGTAAGGGTGCATCAGGGGGCTTCAAATGGAACATGGCATCTAAAAACCATGTGGAGTTCCTTTTCTTCTGCGCCCTGCCGTGTGCCCATACAGCAGTTTATGACCACATGTGGGGTGTTTCTGTAAACCGCAGAATCTGGGTAATAAATATTGAGTTGTGTTTGGCTGTTAACCATCGATGTGTTAAAGAAAAAATTGGATTAAAATGGAAAATCTGCCAAAAAAGTGAAATTTAAAAATTTGATCTCCATTTTCCTTTAATTCTTGTGGAACGCATAAAGGGTTAACAAAGTTTGTAAAATCGGTTTTGAATACCTTCAGGGGTGTAGTTTCTACAATGGGGTCATTTATGGGGGTATCCACTATGTAGGCCCCACAAAGTGACTTCAGACCTGAACTGGTCCTTATAAAGTGGGTTTTGGCAATTTTCTTAAAAATTTGAAGAATTTCTTCTAAACTTCTAAGCCTTCTAACGTCCTAAAAAAATAAAATGACATTTCCAAAATGATGCCAACATAAAGTAGACATATGGGGAATGTTAAGTAATAAATATTTTATAAGGTATCACTTTCTGTTTTAAAAGCAGAGAAATTGAAATTTTGAAAATTGCGAATTTTTCAAATTTTGGGGTAAATTTGGGATTTTTTCATAAATAAAGGTGAAATATTTTGACTCAAATTTATGACTATCATGAAGTACAATGTGTCACGAGAAAACAATCTCTGAATGACTTGGATAAATAAAGGCGTTCCAAAGTTATTACCACATAAAGTGAGACATGTCAGTTTTGCAAAATTAGGCCTGGTCAGGAAGGGGGCAAATGGCCCAGATGGGAAGTGGTTAATAATTTTTTTTTTATTTTTTTTATGTGCACAGTCCTTTTATTTCACTTACAGATGTAGAAAATGTACGTGTGCACGTGTGACTTCAAACTATTCATATTCAGAGAGTGGCTTAAGTGCCATGTTTTTCATAGCAGAACTACATCCTTCACATCTATATTGTCTACAATAGTGCCATGTTTTCTATTTTTTCTAATATTCCTTTTTTTTTTCTTTGCCTCTTCTATAGAGGAACAGAGTTACATACTGCGTGACGCTGAAGCGGAGGTGCTTTTCTGCTTTAGTTTAGAAGAGTCTTTAAAAAGAGCGCGTGTGGCTCCTCTCTTCAAGGTAACCAATCACTGGTTTTGCTTCACTACACATGATGATATGGCAAATATATAAGTTTGTGTCTTAAAGAGGACCTATCATAAAATCAAACCAAAAACTTTGCTGCTTGTATAATCTAACCAGCCATGCTTCCCTGAACATGGCATACTGTACCCTATGGGGGAGATTTATGTTCTCCCTTGCACCAGAAAAGTGGCTTTAAAAAGTTGCATGCTGTGTTTTTGGGACTAAATGTGAAGGTCGAAAATGCCTCTTTTTACACCACCCTCACCACTTTCTAAAAGGGGCATGGACAACACCAGAGACAAATTTATCTTAGTTTACTCCAGTTTTCGGCAACAAATTTGTTTCTGTTTAGGCACATGGACTGAAGGAGTATGTGCCTAATTTATGACAAGGCCCGTGCCACGTCATAAATTAGGCGCATCCTCCAGCAGCACAGAGGATATCAAGACAGGCGCCGAAAATGCCGGTCTTCCTAAATTTCCCCCTAGGTTCCTGCACCTAATTGTTCTTCAGTTATGTCCTCCTAAAGGTCCAGCACCACACATGTCAGTCTGAAGTGACTAGCCACACAGGTGTGGCTAACCACTTCACCTCTTTACAAGGGGAGCAGCCGTGACGCTCTCCATCACACACACCTCCAAGCTGCAGCATGATACTGCGAGACTTACTAATTCTCATGAGACCATGCTGCATACTACCTTCTGCCGGCACGGCGTCTCACTCTGACTGGAATCTCCGTGCCGGCACGGACTCTTGGCTCTTCTTGACAGAGACATCTCACTTCGGTCAGAGTGAGATGCTGTCCCTGTGGTAGAAAATCTGCAACATGGTCTCGCAAGAATTAGTAGGTCTCGTGAGATTGAGCTGCAACTGGAGGGGGTGTGTGATGGACATTATCACAGCGGGAGGAGCCTCCCCTTGCCGAGAAGCGACGTGGTCAGTCACACCTCTGGTTAGTCACTTTTAGATTGATGTGTGGTGCTGGCACTTTAGGAGGACATAACTGATCAACAGGGAGGCAGATGAACAGGGCGTAAAGTTAGATTATATAGTTTTGTTTTGTTTAGATTTTTTGCATTGGTGACTGATCCTCTTTAAAGGGGCTGTCCATTTATTACAAAGTAATGGCCTGCATGTAATGAAGCTTCTCAGGAGAGTATTTTTTACATTATATTCACCATTTGCCTGTAGAACAGCAAAACCTATCTAGTGCATACATTGAAAATAGTCACAAAAGAAACCCCACAATACTGTATATAATGACCAAAAAGCACTTTTAATAAAGTAATTTTTGGTCATTCTGTATTATGTTTCTTGTATGATTCTTTTGTGTTTGCACTAGATAGGTTTTGCTGTTACTTACTCTACTCCTGGAATGTCATCCAGTCTGTCGACTCGGAGATCGATGTAATGTCTCCCTGCATCGGTAAAGTGTAGACAGACACGACTTTCTTTAGCAGTTGATCGCCAGGGGTTAGAGAAGCCAGACCTGTTTGAATTAGCTGACTGATATGAGCCTATAGCAAACTGATTTATGTGACCGTGTAACACGCATATGTGTTATTTACTTTATAGTTAGGATATATGTAATAGTTTGGATTATCTTTTAGGGAAAGTATTTTTACGTTACTCCTGGAATATGCCCTAGCCTGTCAACTATGAAATCTATTGTGGAGTGTGCAGGCGGTAAAATACTAACAAAGGCCCCCTCTTTCCGAAAAATAATGGAGCATAAACAGAACAAGGTAAGTTTGAGTTGTACTTTTTATCTTTGATTTCTCAAATGTAATTATAACTAGTCAGCAGATGGCAGCAACTGGTTTAAATTGTCTAGCCAAAGCATTGCATCAAACTTGTCTGTACCCGGGAGCAGTGAAATCCTGCTGTAGCATCGTTGCCCCCTTGCTTAGGATGCAACAGAAGATTCTGAGCAGCGTGACCATTTTCTTCAGTGAATTTAGAGTGAGTGCAGGCAGCAGGGCAGAGGTGGAGTGGAGTCTGATAAGTGGAGAAAGAGGTGTATTTCTGTAAAAAGATATGTTCCAAAGTTTCTTATCTTCAAATGTACAATTGACCCGGGGGGGGGGGGGGGGGGGCTGCTGCTAAATGACCATTAGTCTTTTAGCCCTCTATATAGTATTCTCATTCTTGAAATTAGAGGATGTTGAAAATCAAACATTTAGCGAGAATTTCCACTTGGCGAGAAGTTATTGAACTTTTAATAAAACAATTTAGGCTTCTTACCCTTTCCGCTATTGAGATCTGTCATAGGATCTCAACAGCAGGGGGAAAGGCTTCGGTTTTGTCCCCATTCATTGTCAATAGGGTCAAAACTGAACTGAAGGGAACGGAGTGCACCAGAATGCCTTCTGTTCAGTTTCATTGCATTCCCACGATGCACACAACAGCGCTGCAAGCAGCTTTTTTTAGTGCCTCCTGGGATGCGGAGCAAGACGGATCCGTCATGACTCACAGTGTCAATGGTGCCGGATCAGTTTTCTTTTGTCAGGGAAAACGGACCTGGCACTATTGACTTACATTGTGAGTCACCCATTGTCCTACAATGGTTTTAGAGACTGATCCGTCATGGCTATTTTAGAGATAATACAACCGGATCCCTTCATAACGGATGAAGACGGTTGTATTATGACTGAAGCGTTTTTGCTGATCCATGACAGATCCAGCAAAAACGCAGATGTAAAAGTATCCCTATAGTGTTAATATGACAATTCACATTTATTACTAGTGTATCCTCGTGTGGTTCTGTTGGTGGAGGTCTACAGATGCCCGTTTTACTATCCAACCCCTTATTGTGCCAGGTCTCCACATTATAACATACAGTGGATTTGGTGAAATCAGAACTACTAAAGTAAAATTTTCTTTTTCATGTCTTTTATCTTTTGTAGAGTTTAGCGGAGATCATTTTGATATCATGTGAAAATGACCTTCACCTTTGCAGAGAATATTTTGCGGGCAGTATAGGTAAGCAGGATGTCTGGCGCATATGTCTGCAGTTTGGCCATTTTCAATGCTTGTAATCTGTTGTTTTTCTTCCTAATAGATGTCCATAGTGCAGAATTTGTTCTCACTGGAGTCCTCACACAGACCTTGGATTATGAGTCATATCCTTTGCCTCGCTGAATGTTTGCTGATATTGAGTTTGGTAGGGGATAATGTACATTTTGTGGTGGCCATCATATATCACTGCAGCAGTGTCGTCATTGGCACAGTGGCCACGTCGCCTCCACTCTGCCTGTTAGCATGCATCCATACCGTCTCTTCCAGGCCCCCAAATGTACCTGCACTCTGTGTGACGCTTTTGCGTCTGTGTGTACAATTTTTCTAGTGAAAAGGTGATCATTACGTGTAAAGTTCTCCAATATGTTCAAAAATGTATCTCTCTGTGACCTTAAAGGGCACCAGATTTGTACCTATGTATATGGCTGACCTATTGATTGTGCAGTTGGCAGCTGAAGGCATCTGTGTTGGTCTCTTGTTCACATGTGCCTGCATTGCAGAGAGAGCAGAGCCTGTAGGTGTAAGGCCCCACCCCGTTGTTCCTAGAGGCTCAATTGCATATATTAAAACCTCATTTTTCTCAGCAATGCGGGCACATATGGACATAGGACCAACACAGATGCCTGCAGCTGCCAAGCGCAAACGCAACAGGTCAGCCATATTAGGGTGTTTCATTTTTCAAAGGATGTGATTTTCATATGACTTTGCTTACGTCCCGAGTCTCAGCGATGTAAAAGATATATATGCCATATAGGGGTTGCACACATTGATCACTTTTATTACTACTCTCACTTCCGTACCTAGACGTTTGGTCTAAAAACGACTTCAGTTTCAGGATCGCAGGGGCTTTGCATCAAGCAAGGTGGATGGCAAAGGCAATATATGCACTTACAATTGTCCTCTTCACTAAACAGTTGAATATCCCTCAACAAGAATTAAAAGGAATGAAATGGGTTGCACATTTTGTCAGCCTCATATATGTTTGCTTTTTGCACGAGGCAATTGTAAGTCGATGGGCTCCAAAGAATGATTTGGATATGCTACAGCTTCTGAGCACTTACCCAGATGCAGATGTTAAAAAAAAATAAAGTGCTCTCACAGTTGCTAAGACACACCTTTGGTATCTGTCAGAAACAAACGTAGGATTGTCTTTTTTAGACAAACGTATTGCTCAGGCTGTTAAGGAAAATATGACTAAAAAATTAGAAACCAAACCTGCAAAGAAAAAGGAAATGAAACGATTAGAGGGTAAAAACCTAGTTTTTGAAGGAAAAGACCTGAGCCATTTTGTTACTAATAAAACAAAGACATTCTTTGAATTGTTTGGGATCCACGATGTGACAGAATACTGCAGTGATTCTCTAAGAAGCCATGTGAACGCTCTTAAGGTGGTCAATGATACCGCAGAAAGAGGAATTGCTCTGATAAAAAAAGTTTAAAGCTAACCTTTCACCTGCATTTCACTTAATAAAGTATTAAAAGTACCTTTTATAGATCATCCTCATTGTGTTATCATACAGTCTTGTCCCGCTTTTCTGCCATGTATATGCATGAAAAAATCGCCTTATAAAGTACTCTACTCCAGCTCGACAAGTCACGATAGAAGTCAAGGGGGTAGCCCTTCCCTCACTCCAGGCTGTAACTCCCCTGCCCTAACCCCGCCTCTATGCAGTCTAATTGACACCCTGCTCAGTCGCCGGGACCGCGCTTGTACAGGCGGCGCATGCGGCCTAAGTAGCAGCGCGATCCTGTCTATCGCGCGGACTCAAGCAAAATCCTGTAACTGATCGTGACTTGTGGAGCTGGATTTTTTTTCATGCATATACATGGCAGAAAAGCGGGACAAGACTGTATGATGACACAATGAGGATGATCTGTAAGGTACTTTTGATAGTTTAAGTGAAATGCAGGTGAAAGGTTCGCTTTAACGAATCGGTCAGGGACAAACAACAAAAACAATATATTTTAGATAGCAGTCGAGCATCACAGAAACGTCTTCACCAAGCTAACAAAAGAAGGGATTTCATCGTTCAAAGTTGATTAATATAACACATGTTTCCATAGCATCATCACGACGGCATACAAGGAGATTGACCCCTGACCTCTGTAGGGGCAGG
The DNA here is from genome assembly GCF_014858855.1 of Bufo gargarizans. Classification (NCBI taxonomy): domain Eukaryota; kingdom Metazoa; phylum Chordata; class Amphibia; order Anura; family Bufonidae; genus Bufo; species Bufo gargarizans. Next base: position 410,959,097 of record NC_058084.1, on the reverse strand, counting down.
AACAGAGAAAGGTTAAATACCCTCCTCCCACCACCAACACCAGTGTTTCCTGTCCCTACAGAGGACAGGGCAGAGAAAGGTCTCCCTGTATGCAGGGAGATGAAGCTAGGAATTCAGTCCGGATACCTTAAGAAATCGCCGGCATCCTGCATGGCGTCCCCCTGCCCTCCCGCGGTCCAGTACTAACGCTGGGCAGGGGTGTGGGGCTCTACCTCGTCCCGATTTTCGGGGCCTGTTCCCTGGCGCAGTCTCCCTTCCGGCATCATCGCGGCTGGGTGCGCGCCGGCGCATTGGGCGCATATGTATGACGTCACGGCCGGCGACCCGGAAGTGACGTCAGTGGCGGCAGCGTGGAGCTTAATTTAAAAACCGAGGCCTGCTCCGGACAAACGCTCCCAGGATCGGTCCCCCACTGGCGGAACCCTTACCTCTCGGAAGAAGCGACCAAGCGACCATGTCGGTACCGGAGCGGTCCCCCAGAGCTGAGCCGCCGCCAGCGCTTCTAACTGTGAGTCCCCTTCGGGGGTGGTTATGAATGGGTCAGGGAGTCTGTTGATCCCCCTCTCCCACGATGATATAGGGGGGGGGGAGAGGAGGAGCGAGCTCTTGCTCCATGCTCAGTGCAGCTACGGCAGGGCGCAGGCTCCTACATCCACTCCCCCGCCGCCCCCCCCCCCCCCTCCTCTTGGTGGGCCATATCCCTTATACTTTGCCGTTTCATCTCTTTTAGGCAAAAGAAACCCCGAAAAAGATGGGGAAGTCACTCAAATGTGTCTCCTGCTCTAGTAGACTCCCTGACGGCTACCCCAAAAAACTGTGCAAGCCTTGTATTTCAAATATCGTACGGGATGAGGCACCCTCCCTAAAAGAGGAATTAAAAACTATGATTCAGGAGGAGATCCGTTCATCCCTGGCCCACCTGTCCACTAATCCCCCCGATTTGCCGCAACCAAAGAAGAAGCGGGCTAGATCCCCATCCCCCTCTGATATAGAAGTCGTTGCGGAGGAAAGTGCCCACTCTGTTAAGTCGTGGGAGGAGGGGGAGAGAGTCTCTGACTCAGACGACGATGGACGTAGATATTATTTTTCTACGGAAGAAATGTCCGACCTTCTGAAAGCTGTAAGGTCGACTATGGGTGTGGAGGAGGTACAACGTACCCATTCGGTACAAGAAGAGATGTTTGGGGGCCTGAGGGTTAAGAAGACCCGTGTGTTTCCCATCAATGAAAGCATTAGGGACATGATCCTTGATGAGTGGACAGACCCAGAAAAACGACTGGGAGTCCCGGCAACGTTCAAAAATAGGTTGCTATTTGATCCGGAGGAATCTAAAATTTTCAATGAAATTCCCAAGATTGATGTACAGGTGGCCAAAGTGAACAAAAAGACGTCCCTTCCATTCGAGGATGCCTCCCAACTCAAAGATTCGATGGATCGTAAGGCGGACAGTCTCCTCAGGAAATCCTGGGAGGCGTCCATGTTTAACGTTAAAACCAATATTGCGGCTACTTCAGTCGCCCGGTCCATGTATCTTTGGTTGGGAGAGTTGGAAACTCATATTAAAGACAGAGCGTCTAGGGAGCAGATTCTGGAGTCTCTCCCCCTTCTAAAGTCGGCCACGGCCTTCCTGGCGGATGCCTCTGCCGAATCAGTTCGGTTCTCCGCCAGAGATGCAGCGCTCTCCAATGCAGCTAGGAGAGCCCTCTGGATGAAGTGTTGGTCGGGGGATAAGACATCTAAGTTAAAGCTTTGCTCCATCCCCTTTTCCGGAGAGTACGTGTTTGGCCCGGTGCTAGATAAGATCCTAGAGAAGGCCGCGGATAAGAAGAAGGGGTTTCCGGAAGATCGCCCTTCCAAACGCCGGTATCCTTTTCGCCCCCCCTCGGGTCAAGAAAAGAGTTACAGGGGAAAAGGGAAATCAGGGCGTTGGAGTTACCCAAAAGGAGGAAGAGGAAGAGGTCAGTCCTTCTCCCAGCAAAAACCTTCAGATAAGCAATGACGCCGGAGTGGGGGGAAGACTCTCAAGATTCCTGGGATCATGGGAATCCATCTCCCAGAACCCCTGGATTTCCAAAGTAGTCGGTACAGGCTATCAGATAGAGTGGTCTTCAAGACCCCCAAACAAATTTTCTCTGACACGGTTCCAAACGAACCTTTGGCAAGGAGTCCAGAAACTTCTTCAGATGAATGTAATCTCTCCGGTCCCACCTCTAGAAAGAGGCAAGGGTTTTTATTCAACTTTATTTTTAATCAGGAAAAAAGAAGGTACCTTTCGGACGATCATAAACCTGAAGCCTCTAAACAAATTCATCCGTTATCAGAAATTCAGGATGGAGACCCTAACATCTACAATCCCTCTGTTAAGCAAAGACGTCTTCATGTGCACTATAGACCTGCGAGACGCTTATTACCATATTCCCATTCACGCCAGCTCCCAGTGTTTTCTCCGGTTTGCAATCCAGGATATATCAGGAAACGTCCATCACTACCAGTTCAGAGCCCTTCCCTTCGGGATTTCGTCTGCCCCGAGAATATTTACCAAAGTGGTGGTAGAGATGGTTGCCTTCGCCCGAAGGCAGGGACTCATGATAATCCCCTATTTGGACGATTTCCTTTTGGTCAGCGAAAGTCGCAGCCAAATCAATTCCAATCTGAAGGTCTTTCTCTCCATCCTAGACGACCTGGGGTGGATCGTAAACGAGGAAAAGTCCGTCCTCACCCCCTCAAGAGAAGTTCGTTTCTTAGGTATGATCCTGGACTCCCGAAAGCAAGCAGTGTTCCTACCTCGGGACAAAATATCAGTTCTCCAACAAAAGGTCAGGTCCTTTCAAAAGAGAAGATCTTGCTCTATCAGAGAGGCGATGAGCATGCTGGGTCTGCTGACATCTTGTATTCCGGCAGTCCCCTGGTGTCAAATACACTTCAGACCCCTTCAGTCCTGGATACTGAGTGTCTGGAACAGGTGCCAATCCTCTCTAGATCGCCAAGTAAGTCCTCCATCTCGGATTCTGCAGTCCCTAAATTGGTGGAAAAACCACGAGAACCTATCCCGGGGAAATCCCTGGCAGAAGACTCCCCAGTTGCAGGTAATAACAGACGCAAGTCTGTCCGGCTGGGGCGCAAAGGTCGGGGACCGTATATTTCAGGGCACTTGGCCAGATTCGATCAGATCCCAATCATCGAATTTCAGGGAGCTGAGAGCAGTCTGGGAAGCATTGAGGGCGGCAGAGGAAATGTTGTGTCATCATCATATAAAGGTGCTATCGGACAACACTACAGCCATTGCCTACCTCTCCCATCAGGGGGGAACCCGGTCCGTAACCCTTCAGGCGCTGGCAACAAAGATCTTTGCCTGGGCAGAACAGAAGGTGGCCTCTGTATCGGCAGTTCACCTGAGGGGGATACTAAATCAAGAAGCAGATTTTCTCAGCCGCCACAGGATCGATCACACAGAGTGGTCTCTAAGTCCAGAAGTCTTCAGGTTAGTGGTAAGGAAATGGGGGTTGCCCGACGTAGATCTGTTCGCCACCAGGGCCAACTCAAAAGTGGAAACATTCTGTTCCCTAAACCCCAGGGACAGGCCTCATACATTAGACGCCTTCGCCATCCGTTGGCATTGGAATCTATGCTATGCCTTCCCTCCACTTCCTCTAATCCCGAAGGTGGTGCAGAAAATTCTCCAGGACAAGGCCACGGTGATTGTGATCGCTCCCCTGTGGCCAAAGAGAAGTTGGTTCTCATCTCTCCAGAGACTTTCTCTACAGGATCCATGGCCCCTTCCGGTACGGGAGGACCTACTCCAGCAGGGCCCAGTTCTACACCCAAACCCGCAGTTTCTGAAATTAGCAGCTTGGATCCTGAGTTCCAAACCCTGAAACTTCAGGGACTATCAAACGAGGTTATTGCTACTCTGAAAGCTTCCAGGAAGAAGGTAACGTCAGCAATCTACCTTAAGATCTGGAGACGTTTTTGTTCGTGGAGTGGGGATGAATCGCCACATTTACATAAACCTAACATCCAAAGAATACTGGACTTCCTACAGCGGGGTCTAGATCTGGGACTTAGGCCCTCTACCTTGAAGGTCCAGATCTCAGCCCTGGCTTGTTTTTTTGACCAAGATATAGCCGGTCATCGTTGGATCAAAAGATTCATCAAGGCAGCGACAAGGCTCCGCCCAACGATCACCGCTCGTGTCCCTTCCTGGGATCTGAACATCGTTCTTACAGGCCTTACCTTACCGCCCTTTGAACCCATGTCTGACTGTCCTATAAAATTATGGTCCTTGAAAACGGCCTTCTTAATTGCGATAACTTCGGCCCGCAGAGTAGGAGAATTGCAAGCCCTATCGATCAGGGAACCCTACCTCCGTATTCTAGATGATAGATTAATTCTCCGTCTGGACCCTGGTTTTCTCCCCAAAGTGGTATCAAATTTTCATCGGAGCCAGGAAGTTACCCTACCTTCCTTTTGTCAACACCCTGCTAATGACAAAGAAGCCACATTTCACTCTCTGGATGTTAGACGGGCAGTCTTAAACTATATCACTGTGACGGAAAAGTTTAGGAAGTCGGACAGCCTACTAGTTCTCTTCGGAGGAAGACTTAAGGGCCAGAAAGCCTCCCGGTCATCTATAGCCAGATGGCTCAAAGAAACTATTAGTCTTTGTTATCAATTACAAAACCTTACATGTCCAGTCCACATTAGGGCCCATTCCACCCGGGCCATGTCCTCCTCTCAGGCTGAGAGAGCTGGGGCTTCTCTGGAGGAAATCTGTCGTGCTGCCACTTGGTCCAGCATTCATACCTTTATAAAGCACTATCGCCTGGATCTTTCCAGATCATCTGATCTGTCCTTTGGGCGGAAAGTCCTCCAGGCTGTAGCCCCCCCTTAACTGATATATTTTTTATATCTCCTTGTATGCCGTCGTGATGATGCTATGGAAAGACCGGAATTAGACTTACCGGTAATTCTGTTTCCATGAGATCATCACGACGGCACGTTATTCCCTCCCTTGATTCAAATTATTTGACCTACCCAGGTCTCTAGAAGGTATGGAGTAATACCTTTTTTCTTGTTTTTTTACTGTTCTCCACCACCGGGTTGCTCTGTGTGATTTTGGAAACACTGGTGTTGGTGGTGGGAGGAGGGTATTTAACCTTTCTCTGTTCCTGCCCCTACAGAGGTCAGGGGTCAATCTCCTTGTATGCCGTCGTGATGATCTCATGGAAACAGAATTACCGGTAAGTCTAATTCCGGTCTTTTGACTATCAGACTACCTAATAATCTTAGCATCTAGTTTTAATATTATTTTAGGTTTGTGATTTCTAATTTTCCTAATACAAGTAATTAACATTGAAAAATCTTATTTTTTGCCTATATAATCTTCTTGACATTTGGCATATATACTTTTTACATCACTGTTGCTCGGGGCGTAAGCAAAGTCTGAAAAATGTAACATTATATATATTTTTTTTTTTTCATTACAAAATGAAACACCCGAAGCCAGGGATGCCTGCCCTAAGCCATATACTGTACATAGGTAAAAATCGCTGACAGATGCCCTTAAGGGTCACAGAGTGTTAGAGCTGTATCACACTGGCCAATGGTCGAACAGATTATCGCTAATGAGCGTTCGTAGGAACGATCGTTAGCGATGATCTGGCTGTTTAATGCTGCTGTTAACCTGATTAACAAGCAAAAGCTCGTTCATCGGGCAGTCAAGATTTTTTAAGTGTAACTGTCATATTTTTTTTATTTGCTAGTTTATTAGAGTTAGGCATGTATACCTGAGTTAGGGTCCATTCACACGTCCGCAAAATTGGTCCGGATCCGTTGCGGAACGGATCCGAACCAATTCATTTTCAATGGGGCGATTGCTCCTCTCTATACTGTGGAGGAGATCTCTGTATGTAATTGCAGCGTGTTCTCCTCCACTAACTAGCAGGTTATTGTTCAGAAGGAACAATCGCCTGCAAAATCTTTTTAATGTACTACAGCCTTTACTGTCCAATTGGTGCTGATATTGTCAGCCTGTACAGGGACATGCCCCGTTGACATAAGCGCAGTGACGTTGCGACTAGTATTAAGTGGCCTGGGCGGGGCTAAGCTCTGTTCACTTGAATGGAGCTTAGCCGCGCCCAGGCCAGTTGATACTAGTCGTGACGTCACTGGGCCTGCGGTAAACCGTGAGAAGGCCACGGCGCCGCTGCCTTCTCAAACAGCTGATTGGCGTGGGTCCTGGGTGTCGGACCCCCACCGATCAGATGCTGATGACCTATCCAGAGGATAGATCATCAGTTTAAACAAACTGCAGAACCCCTTTAAGATAGCCGTTACATAATCATCAAATAATAAAAACATGCATGCTTAAAGTGACCACGCATAGACATAATGATGCAAAGTACAGAAAAATATCCAGATATAATGAGAGGGGAAATTTGAGAGAAGTTGGGAGTACAGTTTTAAAGGGAGACAGATACTGGGTCTCTTCCCCTAAGTATCCCTGTATCTAACTCCAAATTCCAACCCTCTCTGAGTAACCCTAGTTGTCCCTCTTATAGCGGCGATGACTGTTCAGCTTCGTCAGGGGAGACACAATACAAGGGTACACTCATATCTTTTAAAAGGCTCTTGCTGACACGTTTCAATGGTGATTAGCCAAATCATCAGGGGACAGATGTATACAAAAACAATTAGTATCCAAATACTCAATAACCCTGGTCACCTTTGGGCTTAGAAATCAATAAATAGGAGGTAATGAATTAGCGGTGATCAGATACTTGGGTACATAATACTTAGCTCTCCAGGGCCTGATGTCATGGCCTGGCTGAGATCCGGTCCTGTGTGCGGCAATGACAGAGTAAATGTCTGTGCCGGTAATATTTAAACCTGCGTGGACTCATTTGCTAACCCGCCCCCTGCTACCATGTGATCGGTCACGTGGAAAATCACGTGATCGAACTACTCACGCGACCGCGAAAGACAGACAGGGGAGGTGTGCCCATATCGCCTGCACACGCCTCCCACAGATTAAAGAGAATCTGCACATAGCAGCGGTAAAGACGCATCACCATGGCGATGCACTTTGAGGGCGGAGCTAAGCAGGAATGGGGGGGGGGGATTGAATGGGCCAAAATACATCCCCTCCCAAAATCAATGCTCCTTGGATAGTTGATATGGTACTGAAAATACCAGTCAGGCTATTTAAATGTCAGGTTAACAATCAATGAACCAGTAAGATATACACAGTGAAACTCGGCGTGAACAAATCATTTATCAAAGGGTCCCAAAGACAAGGGTAAGAGGGCCCAAAGTTTAAAATTAACCCGGGATGAATTATACTAGTAAATGTAGCAGCCAAATAATAATTGCTCATTTAAACCCTTAGGTTGGACAGTTTTTAATTCAAATATCCACCATGTTTCCGTCCGCAATATCCTCTTATCCCAGTCCCCTCCTCTTTTAAGAGGAGTAACCAACTCTATTGCCATAAATTTAATTCCTGAATAGTCACCATCATGACTCTATTCAATATGCTTGACCAAGGGGGTGTCCCTACCATGTCTCATGTCACCCAGATGTTCGCCAATCCGTCTCCAGAATTCACAAGTCGTTTTGCCCACATAGTCAAGGCCACATGGGCAGGTCGCCTTGTAAATGACCCCTTTTGAGCGGCAATTAAGAAAGCGCCTGATGGTAAACATTTTTCCTGTGACATTACCCGTGAATTCACATCCCTGGGTGACAAAGGGTCATGCAATGCAACCACTGCAGTGATAGCAGCCACACACCAGTTGAAGCCACATTCCTGTTCTCTCTGTTGCTTCACTAAGGCAACTTTCACACTTGCGTTCAGAGCGTATCCGTCTGAGACGGATCCGCTCATATAATGCAGACGGTGGCTCCGTTCAGAACGGATCCGTCTGCATTATATTGTTAAAAAATTGTGAAAGTAGCCTGAACGGATCCGTCCAGACTTTACATTGAAAGTCAATGGGGGACGGATCCGTTTGAAGATTGAGCCATAGTGTGTCATCTTCAAACGGATCCGTCCCCATTGACTTGCATTGTAAGTCTGGACGGATCCGCGTGAAAGTAGCCTAAAATGACTGTGAACCAGACGATCGCGCAGGCTTCGGCCTCTCCGGTAGGTAGTCTGAGGCGTCTCTGCGATCACTTTTTTAATGTCAGGATCAAGTTGTAAGATTCCCCAAGATCTCGATCACCTTCCTCACCTCCTTCACAGCATCAAATGTGGCTATCAACCGTATGGGCTTGGTTGTATTCTGCTCTTTTTTGGGGTGAAGGAGCTCGAACGGGCTCTCTGATATGCTCTCTTTAGGGTGGATTCAGGATATCCCTTTTCCCCTGCCTGTTGATAATCGCTCAGGGTAGAGCAATTCCTCCTCATTCTCAGATACTGCCTAGTTGGAATACCCCTTTTTAAGGGCAAAGTATGGTGCCTATCCCAACTCAATAAAGAGTTTGTAGCCATTGGTTTCCTGACAGTGTTTGTTTTAAGCTCACCCTGACCACCCCTTACAATCACAATATCCAGAAATGGAATCGCATCCCTCTTAATCTCAGATTTAAATTTCAATCCAATGTTATTGTTATTCAAAGCACTCACAAAATCCACAAATTCCTCCTCCTCCTCGCCCTTCCATATCAGAAAGAAGTCATTAATAAATCTGGCCCATGTGACCACATTGGCAATCTTTGTAACTTGGCATACGATGGGCACAAGGACTCCCCATCGTGGTGCCCCTGAGCAGGTGGTACTTATGTTCTATTCGAATTTAAAGGGAATGTGTCATAATACTAGATTTCCCCTGCAGCTGCCACTGTAAAGGAAGAGGAAATGTCTGGGTGTGGACTCCCTGCTGCCGCTAATTGACCTAGCGGCTCTTGTCTGAAAGCAGCAGTTTTGTTATTTATATTTTTTATTTTATTTACTTGTGTGCATTTCTTGTAATACTGACCAGCTACAAAACCTTTCTTTCTGTATTTGTTTCCTTAACTGACGCACATATAAATTCACATGAAACCCCCGGAGGCGTCCAAGTTGAAGATCATAGCTTTGTCAGCCATAATGAAGCATAGGTGCATCTAGTACTATGTTTCTTGAGCACGCTTCCTTGGTGAATACACAGCCGTGAACAGGGAAGTTAAATTATGTGCATCTTTTCTTGGGATGTGTATTTTGTTAAAAAGTTAACATAAATGATTATGTTTGTATCATAGTGTGGTTTTAAGAGCCCTCAATATGTTTAATACATTCTTTAATACATTTTGTTTTGTGTTTTTTTTTTTTTATGTAAATGTTAAATAATGAAGGTACTTTAAGTATTTTTTGCGGAACAAAGGGCTAAATGTTTGTTAAATATTAGAACGGAAGAAAATAAACCTTTTTGTATTATTTTATATTTCTAAATTCAGAGTCCATTTTATATTGATATTTTCCAAAGTTCAAAATAAATATACTTTGGTTGTATGTTTTTTAATGGTCTGGGTTGTTTTTTTTTTTTTCAGAGAAATTGTGCTTTTGTATTTACTTTCCTTGGAATGTTTTAAACCTAAAGGAGCACACGTGAGTGGTAGAATATGTATACGTATAATTCTGCCATGTCCAAGATTGACACTGCTGTTTACAAGATATAGGATAACTGTACGATTGTGGGGATTCCTGCCTTTCACTAGAGCGGGATTCCGGGTTTTTTGTGCCTCCTGACTGCATACACAAAAGATGCTCTATGGCTATTATGCCCTCTGATTCACACTACTACATAAAAACTCTTTTTTTATTAGTCTTCTTTTAAAAAATTGCGGTACTGCAGAAACTAAAAAAAAAAATGCCTAAAAAACAAATGAAAACTGCTGGTGTGCAGTGACTGAAGAGTAGAAAGTGATGATGTTATCAGTGTGGATTTGACACACTTTTATTTGTGAATGAGGTGCCCAGTTGCTCCTGGGGCGCCCAAGGCAGCTGCCTCTTGAGCCCCGCTGGCCACTGCCCCATAAGACGCACTCCCTCCCTAAGTAAGGAAGCGCTCATTAGTAACTGACGACCAGGAAGCGGTGAAAGCAATGTACTCACCGCTTCCTGGTCCTCAACTGTGAAGGTTGCACACAGCGTGAGGGCGCTCTGTGATCTGACTCTGTGTGCGCGCCAGTTCACAGAGCACAACAGACAGCAGGAGGAAAAAGATTGCGGGCAGTGAGGAGCGGCGGCGTCCAGGAGCAGGAGAGGTAAGTGCTTTATTTTATTTTTTGTGATCTATGGCTGCGGGATTGCATTATGGCTGGAGGACTGATATGAGGCATAGGGGTCTCATCTGAGGTCTGATTGGGCGTCTTCTTTATATTGGGCTCTGATCTGAGGTCTTATTAACATTAGGGATGTGAGCTGAAAAATATTTTTTCTTATTTTCCTCCTCCTCCTGTCTTATGGAGCAAAAAATATGGTGCTTGCTCCTCCTCACGACCTCCCCTGCCTTTGTATACGCCACGCGCCGTGACGTCACACGGGGGCACTGCAACGCTAGGGTGAGCTGAGCCCCGGTCTCCTTATTGAACTGCAGAGCGCTGCCCACTTCCAGCCCTAAGCCCAGCTGCCCAGAGTACTTACTTGTTTTATGTGAGTAAGGGTGGTTGGAAAAGAGGGGGTGGGGGAGGGAGCTACAGGTGGTAAATAGGTCAAGCTAAGGACTTATTTGTGAACCAGTTCTTTATGTTTACATTATTAAAGTTTACTACTCTGAGTTGTGTGATTTTATTTTTGTGTGTGTGTGTGGTGGAGGGCGTGATTGCATGCTAGGGTGTGGGAAGACGGAATCCAGGGGGCCCAAGTAAATTCTTGCCCAGGGTTCAATCAATATTAAAGACGGCCCTGACCTCAATCATTGTTCCCGGGCAGCAGATCGTGGTGCCTAAACAGATTGTGTATGAGGACGAGCAATAGTAGCGATTGCTCGTCCTCATACTGTGGAGGTGATCGTTGCATTTAAATGTGCTTCACCTCCACTTGAGGAGGAGCTTCTCCTTAGCTTGTCTAAAGCTTGGATTACACTGGTACCTCACAGAGGCGTTCCTTCCCAGCAATTGCCTGCTCGCTAGTGGAGCAGACCACTGTTTATTACATGTGGTGATCTCCTCCACTGTATGGAGAGGAGTGATCGTTCTGCTATCGCTTTTCCCCATACTGAATAATTGTTTGCCAGCAGCAGATCGTGATTAGACAGTATGATCTGCCGCTGGCAAACGATGATTTTTAAACCTGTTGAAAGATTCCAATTGCCCGATGAACAAGCGTTTGCTCGTTGATCGGGTAATCGGCGGCAGTACTACACCGCCAGATCATCGCTTACGAGCATTCATACAAATGCTCGATAGCGATGACCTGCAAGATTATCTACTAGTGTAACATAAGCTTTAATGCGGCTTTAGGCATCATGCACACGACTGTATTTTGTTTCCGTGTCCGTTCCGTTTTTTTGCAGATAGGATGCGGACCCATTCATTTCAATGGTGCTGTCCGCATCATATGTCCGTTCCGTTGCTCCGCAAAAAAAAATTGTGCATTGTCTATTTTTTTCTAGTTTGCAGGCAAGGATAGGCATTATTACAATGGATCCGCCAAAAAAAGGATGCCATACGGAACGTCATCCGTTTATTTTTTTTTTATTTTTTTTGCGGATCCGCAATAGGCTGAATAGCAGATACTAATATAATCTCTCAGTATTCTGATTTCATTGGTTTCATTGCAAAAATCTATAGTGAGTGATGTACAAGAGGATAGGTAATGTGAATGTGCCCCTCGTTTTCAGCAGTTAATGGTCCTTCTCTGTGACTATCTATGGTCTACTGCTTTATCTGTTAAGAATAGCACTGGCAATTGACTGGAAAAATTAGAAATGTTCTGGAACTTAGAATTCCAACCTTGGCACAAGTATGACAGTGCCATGTCAAAGAGATCTTTGTTACTGCCCATACTACCACCAACTTTTGTATATGGATATTGCGTGGCTGTGTACTTGATTTTATACACCTACTTGCAATGGGTGTTTAAACAACTGATCTCAACAATTAGGAGGCTTTGCAAAAACTGCATCATGGTTGCAACATGTGAATAAGCCCTAAGTGATCAGGACCCTCCACCACCTTCTGGTACATTCACAGATATGACTATTATAAACTAAGCTAGTTTGAAAGGAAACTGTTGATCGAATAAAATACCTACTTTTATAAAACAGCCTCCAGTTCGAATCTCATCTGGATTTTTCATAAAAATACTGGTGTTTTCTAGTTGTTTTATGCATGATAGAATATATATTTCCAGGTAAATTTCCTTCCATATAAAACTGCCAGAAGTGCTTTTCTGTTAAGAATATTGTCTTGCGCATATAACAACTCGGAAGCCATACTCTAGACAAGGGGTAGGCAACCTCTGGCACTTCAGCTGTTGTGAAACTGCAACTCCCAGCATTCATTCTTTCTCTGGACTTTTCAGAACTCTCACAAATGAATAGAGCATGCTGGGAATTGTAGTTTCACAACAGCTGGAGTGGCAAAGGTTGCTGACCCTTGATCTAGACTAGTATATTAAAGAATGGTGCTTTAGAAACTGGTTTACGCTACATTAATAATCAGCTGAGGTCGATATCCTTTTGGGAACATAATCTGTTCGCTACATTAAATCCATATGTAATCAGTCAGTGGGACTTGTCCCCTTTTCATTATAAAAATCCATATATATTGTATAGCATGTGTTTAGTATTTGCTGCAGGGCATCCTGTCAAATGTTATCATAAAAATTCATGGCAGGTGAAGGTTTTATGTTAATTTATTGTTTTAGACATGAGGACCAAATACGCACCTGACCCTTACAACGAAGGCACCTATTAGTCTCATTCAGTATGAATGATAAGGGTATGGGAATGTCATATGGTTCAAAATTTCTTCCGAAAGAAATAAAAAGCTATATACATATTATTAATATCCTTCTGCTCCCTGTTATGAGCAGTGGTTTGACTTTGGGGTAATCCTCAGGGCTTTATTCTTGTGGTCTCCTGGTTCTCCTCTTTTGTTATATTGATGACCTATCCTCAGACGAGGTCATCAATATCAGATCAGCAGGAGCCCGACTGACCCCCACCCCTGATCAGCTGTTTTAGTGGGATAGCTCCTTCCTAATCAAGTGAATAGGAGAGAGTCGTGTGATTGGACGGCAGAGTTGTAATTACACCCGCTGCAGTGTGAGTGGCGGGCAGGTAAACAGAGAAGAGCATAGGTAATCAATATACCAAAGCGGACAACCCCTATACAGGGATCTGGCTTTCGCTGCAGGGAAGCTACCAGGTCGCTGCTACTTATAATAGTTCCGGTGTGGTTGGCTGCTGACCCAATGGAGTCTGAAACATTTGTGCAAAGCATCAGAGAATTAGGCAATACACGTAGTCAAGGCAGAGTTCAGTAAATGCAAATCCGTGAAACAGTCTAAAAACCAGGGCAGGTGGCTCAGAGTCAGTACGGTGAACAGGCATGGGTCAGGTCATTGTCATTCTGCATCAGGAAACAGGCAGAAGTTGGTACACAGACAAAAGGATTATAGCTACTTTGGAGGGACCAGCAAGCAAGTGAAATAAACATAATTAGACTTACCGGTAATTCTGTTTCCTTGAATCCACCACGACGGCCACAGATGAGATTGACCTCTGTAGGGGCAGGAATACACAGAGATAGAATTTGAAAGCCCCCACCCACTCTCTCCCTTCAGTGTTTTACAAATTTCTCTAAATGGGTGCTAGTATTCAAGTATTAACATCTACAGTATATATACACAAATTATTTTTTAATTCATAGTCGTACGTACATTAAGGGAGGGACTATACGGGCCGTCATGGTTTATTCAAGGAAACAGAATTACCGGTAAGTCCAATTACGGTTTTACATTTCATCCACCACGACGGCCACAGATGAGAACTAACAGATTATACAGTAGGGGGGCCTACTGCTTGCAGAACTTTCTGGCCAAAGGCCAGATCTGTAGTAGCAGAGATATTAAGACGATAATGTTTTCTAAATGTATTGATACTAGATCAAGTAGCGGCCTTACATATCTGATCAAGAGAGACACCAGCTTTCTCTGCCCATGAAGAGGCCATAGCTCTGGTGGAGTGGGCTTTTATTCTGGTAGGACCAGTGAGACCCATTAGGGCAGGAATGGCCAACCTGCAGCTCTCCAGCTGTTGCAAAACTACAACTCCCAGTATGCCTACAGTAGAGAGCCACAGGTTGGCCAGCCCAGCATTAGGGAATAACAACAGGATATAGTGGATTTTATCCAGCGACCTATGGATGCTTTGGAAAGCTTCTTCCCCTTTATTAGATTGTCATCTTTTTTAAAACTTTAGTGGCCTCCAGGTACTGGATAATAGTCTCCCTCACATCTAAAAGATAAAATTGTTCTTCTGTGGGGCTTTTCGGGTCACTACATAAGATGGTAAGACAATTTCCTGGTCCTTATGGAAGTTTAAAACCACCTTAGGAAGGAACCCTGGGTCTAATTTTAGAACTATCCTGTCGGAAAAAAATGAAAGATAAGGTTCTCTACATGAAAGGGCCTGGATTTCTCCTAGGCGTTTAGCTAATGGTATGGCTATTAAGAAAGCAGTCTTAAAGGATAGGTGCTTAATGGAAATGTCTGAAATGGGAGCAAAAGGTGCTCTTGTTAACCCATTTAAGACTAAATTAAAATCCCATTGAGGAACCTTAGGATTTAATGATGGTCTAAGTCTGGTTGCTGCTCTTATGAACCTTCTAACCCATCTATGATCAGCTAGGTTTGTATCATAGAATGAAACTAGTGCAGAGATCTGGACTTTTAGGGTACCTGGCATAAGACCTAGGTCTACCCTTTCTGAAGGAAATCTAAAATCTTTTGAATACACGGGGAGGACATATTTGGAGAGTCCCTCCCCAACCAACTACAGAACTTCTTCCAGCTTTTTAGGTAGATAGCTGAAGTAACCTATCTACTGGCCTTTTATAAAAACATATAACTTTGTCCGAGAGTCCCTTACTCCTTAAGGCTGGGTTCAGACCTGAGCGTTTTACAGCGCGTTCCTACGCGCTGTAAAACGCTCAACAGGCAAGAACCAATGATTCCCTATGGGAATGGTTCTCACCTGAGCGTTTTACAGCATGTATGATCGCGCTGTAAAACGCCCGACGCCCCAAGATTTACAGGAGCTTCTTTGGGGCGTCTTGTCGCGCGTTCCCGTACATATACTTCAGCGGGAACGCGCGACAATGGGCGTTCGCTTGTCTCTGTATGCACGATTGCAAACGCCCGTACAATCGCGCATACAGAGCGTACATTCAGTACGCTCAGGTCTGAACCCAGCGTAAGACCTCGCTCTCAGCATCCAGGCTGATAGCTTGAAAATACATGGATTTTGATGAAGAACTGGGCCCTGAGAGATGTCCTTCTGAAAGGGTATTAACCAAGGATCCTCCAGCGCTATTTTCTTTAGAATGGAGAACCAGCTTCTTTTGGGCCAGTAGGGGGTTATTAATATCACCGTTACTGGTTACTGGGTCTGTTTAAAATTTTCTGTAGAACAGGAGGGATTAGAGCCCAAGATGGGAAGGTGTATGCTAGATCCCATGCCCATTTTATGGAAAAAGCTTCTACTGCCCATGGCCTTTCTCTGGGATCTAAGGAGCAAAACCGCTTGACTTTTGCATTTCTTTTTGAGGCGAACAGGTCTAATTACGGTAAGCCCCATTTGGCGGATATTTCCTGAAATATTTTTGGGATTTAGAGACCATTCCCCTGAGTCTAGGGTTTTTTCTGCTCAAGAAATATGCCTCTGGGTTTTCTGATCCCCTGAGATGAACCACAGTAATGAATAGGACATTTTTTTCTGTCCAGAAAAAGATTTTTTTCCAGTAGAGTTCTCAGACTTGGGGGACCTTGTACCCCCTGATGTTTTAAATAGGCGACCACTGTTGTATTGTCTGAAAATATTTTTAGATGTTTTTTTGCTTGGAAGACCTTTTAGAGTCTCCCAGACCACTCGCAATTCTCAGTAATTTGAGGATCTGTTTTTTTATCTTTTCTGACAGGTTGAGGAGGCTACTTTTACTCCCCAATCCACACTGCTTGCGTCTGTCACAATCTGTATCTCTGGATCTTTCTGCCAGATGACGCCCCTTGATAGATTTATCTTTTTCTTCCACCAATTTAGATCCGACTTTACTGGGTATGAAATTACTATCTTTCTGTCTAGGGACGACAGTTTTTTGTTCCAACTCCCTAGGATCCAGGTTTGCATAATTCTGGTGTGAGCCTGACACCAAGCTACAGCTGTTATGCAGGATGTCAT
This sequence comes from Bufo gargarizans, assembly GCF_014858855.1. Classification (NCBI taxonomy): domain Eukaryota; kingdom Metazoa; phylum Chordata; class Amphibia; order Anura; family Bufonidae; genus Bufo; species Bufo gargarizans. The sequence continues at coordinate 410,942,709 of NC_058084.1, read as the reverse complement.
AAGACCTAGAATGCTCATAGCCATTCTGGTAGAGCACCGGTTTAGAAATTGGCAGTTTTCTATCTTTTCTATAATAGCTTCTATCTTTTCCTGCGGGAGAGATGACGTTTGGGATACTGAGTCAAACATTACTCCCAGAAACTTTCTGTTGGATGACGGGATTAAGTGGGACTTTTTTATGTTTATTAACCAACCTAAGTCCGATATCCTTTGCAAGAAATAGTCTGTTTGTCTGACTGCTTCTGAACTTCCTACTATAAGGAAATCGTCCAAGTATGGGAAGATTAATAGTCCTTCCTGTCTGAGAGGTGAATCAACTTTGTGAAAATTATTGGCGCTGAGTAAATACCAAATGGAAGGAGGAGAATTGGAAATTATGCAATATGCCCCCAGGGTCTCTTAGTGCAAATCTGAGATACTTTTGTGAGTTTAGATGGATGTAAATATGATGGCGTCTTTCAGATCGATGTCATGTAGGCTCCCTTTTTGATTAAGGGGACGATGGACGAAATTGATTCCATCTTGAACTTTCTGTACGTTATCGATTTTGTTTAGATCCTTAAAGTTTATGATGGTACGGAAAGATCCATCTGGTTTTTGGACTAGAAATAGCCTTGAATAGATAATTTTTTCTGTTTCAGGTAAATGTTTTACTAAGGCCTCATGCACACGACCGTTGTGTGCATCCGTGGCCGTTGTGCCGTTTTCCGTTTTTTTTCGCGGACCCATTGACTTTCAATGGGTCCGTGGAAAAATCGGAAAATGCACCGTTTTGCAGCCGAGGCCGTGATCCGTGTATCCTGTCCGTCAAAAAAATATGACCTGTCCTATTTTTTTGACGGACAACGGTTCACGGACCCATTCAAGTCAATGGGTCCGTGAAAGAACACGGATGCACACAAGATTGGCATCCGTGTCCGTCATCCGTGGCCGTAGGTTGCTTTCATACAGACGGATCCGAAGATCCGTCTGAATAAAAGCTTTTTCAGATCTAAGTTTTCACTTCGTGAAAACTCATATCCGACAGTATATTCTAACACAGAAGCGTTCCCATGGTGATGGGGACGCTTCTAGTTAGAATACACTACAAACTGTGTACAAGACTGCCCCCTGGCAGCACCCGATCTCTTACAGGGGGCCGTGATCAGCACAATTAACCCCTTCAAGTGCGGCACCTGAAGGGGTTAATTGTACTATCATATCCCCCTGTAAGAGCTCAGGGCTGCCAGGCAGCAGGGGGCAGACCCCCCCCCCCCCTCCCCAGTTTGAATATCACTGGTGGCCAGTGCGGCCCCCCCCCCCCTCCCTCCCTCTATTGTAATAAATCGTTGGTGGCACAGTGTGCGCCAAAATTGTAAGTCAATGGGGACGGATCCGTTTGAAGATGACACACTGTGGCTCAATTTTCAAACGGATCCGTCCCCCATTGACTTTCAATGTAAAGTCTGGACGGATCCGTCTGAGGCTACTTTCACACTTAGAAATGTTTTAACAATATAATGCAGACGGATCCGCTCTGAACGGAGCCACCGTCTGCATTATATGAACGCAAGTGTGAAAGTAAAGGGACTCCTGACTTTACATTGAAAGTCAATGGGGACGGATCCGTTTTCAATTGCACCATATTGTATCAACGTTAGGGATCGACCGATATTGATTTTTTAGGGCCGATACCGATACCGATAATTTGTGAACTTTCAGGCCGATAGCCGATAATTTATATCGATATTCTGGGAATTTTCATTTTTGAAAAACAAATTTAAATTCCCACAAATCTGCTGAAAATTAATGTTTATTGTTAATGTGTATTTTTTTTTTGTAAATCTTTCTTTTTCATTTATATTTTGGTGTTTTTATTTTTTTTTTTTGTAACTTTTTATTTTTTTTAACTAACTTTTAGCCCCCTTAGGGACTAGAACCCTTGTCCTATTCACCCTGATAGAGATCTGTCAGGGTGAATAGGAGCTCACACTGTCCCTGCTGCTCTGTGCTTTGTGCACACAGCAGCATGGAGCTTATCATGGCATCCAGGGCTTCAATAGCGTCCTGGCTGCCATGGTAACCGATCGGAGCCCCAGCATTACACTGCTGGGGCTCCGATCGGAGGAGCAAGGGAGAGGGGATCCTGTGGGAGGGCGCACTGCGACTGGGGTGGGGGGCCCTATACACCGCCACTGCTTAATACTGGGGGGGAGGGGGGGCGCACTGCGCCACCAATGCTTAATACTGGGGGGGAGGGGGGCGCACTGCGCCACCAATGCTTAATACTGGGGGGGGGGGGGGGGCGCACTGCGCCACCAATGCTTAATTCTGTGGGGGGGGGGGGCGCACTGCGCCACCAATGTCTGATACTGGGGGGCTTGGGGGGGCGCACTGCGCCACCAATGCTTAATACTGGGGGGAGGGGGGCGCACTGCGCCACCAATGTCTGATACTGGGGGCTTGGGGGGGGCGCACTGCGCCACCAATGCTTAATACTGGGGGGAGGGGGGCGCACTGCGCCACCAATGTCTGATACTGGGGGGCTTGGGGGGGGCGCACTGCACCACCAATGAAGCTTAATTTCATATACAGGAGGCGGGAGCTGCAGGATCACATAGCGGCTCCCGACCTCTATGAGCTGTAGCTGCGATCCGCGGCACCTGAGGAGTTAACTACCGCAGATCGCAGCTACAGCTCATAGAGGTCGGGAGCCGCTATGTGATCCTGCAGCTCCCGCCTCCTGTATATGAATGAATAAGAGATTAATCTTCATTGGTGGAGCAGTGGCCATAGCTCCTCCCCTCCTGCTGTCCCCTGTCCTCTCATTGGCGGCAGCAGCAGCGGCAGCACAGGGGGAGGAGACACTGCTCCTTCTCCCCTGTGCTGCTGCTGAGGGAACACGGAGAGAGCTGAGAGCAGCGCGATCTGTGTTCCCCATACGCTATCGGAATATCGGCAAAATAGATGCCGATACCGATAGTGTTCAAAATCCTGAATATCGGCCGATAATATCGGTAAATCCGATAATCGGTCGATCCCTAATCAACGTCAAACGGATCCGTCCCCATTGACTTGCATTGTAATTCAGGACGGATCCGTTTGGCTCCGCACGGCCAGGCGGACACCAAAACGACTTTTTTTTTCATGTCCGTGGATCCTCCAAAAATCAAGGAAGACCCACGGACGAAAAAACGGTCACGGATCACGGACCCCGTTTTTGCGGACCGTGAAAAAAAACTGTTGTGTGCATGAGGCCTAAGCCTGATATTTTTATCATATCTTTTATAGAATGGTGGAACTGTGGGAAGTGATGTTACAGATTCTCACTGGGTCAGAAATTTTCTCAACCTCCCTCCTACTCTGGCGTCATTGTTTTTTTGTTCTGCTTATTTTGGGGATTAAGGAGGAATCCCCTACCTTTGCCCCCCTTCTGATAGCTCCAGCACCCTGTTTTTCCTTTTTCCCTATAGGATCTGGATTGCAAATTGAATGTCCGAAAAGGGTTCCTTTTAGAGTCCATTCACACATCCGTGTGTGTTTTGCGGTCATCGCATTTTGCGGAACGCACATCGCCGGCACTTAATACAAAATGCCTATTCTTGTCCGCAATTGCGGACAAGTTTAAAACATGTTCTATTTTTTTTTTGGGATCGGAATTGCGAACACCCAGAAGTGCGGATCTGCAATTCTGGATCCGGGCAGCACATCGTGCTCCCTCATAGAAATGAATGGGTACGCATTTCCGTTCCGCAAAATCCAGAACGAAATTGCGGACGTGTGAATGGACCCTTACTCTTCCGGAAACCCTTTCTTTTTATTGGCCACTTTCTCTAAGATTTAATCTAGTACAGGACTGAAGACATAGGGCCAGATTTATCATTACTCTGACAGCTCACTCCACTTTCACATATGGCTAAAGTCAGTTTTAGCCAAGTCAGATTTATGATCGGCCCTTTAAGACTGTAATAAATGTGGTTTGACGGTAGCAGTTTATCCGTCAGTAAGCAGCTTTACAAAAGTCGCACATCTTTACGAAAAAGTCGCACGTTTTTATGAAAAAGTCGCACGTTTTTATGAAAAAGTCGCATGTTCTATTAAAAAGTCTCATAAGATAAGCATGGTCCTCACTGGAGTGAAATTGCGCAATTTTTGCGACTTTTTTGCGACTTTTTAAATAGTCTCAATAGTAAATCTGTCTAGAGATTAATTTACATAAGAAAACACACCCACTTTCAGAAAACTGGCGAGCATAGTGCAGAGCAGAAAAAAGTCACGAATTTTTGCGCAGTTTTAGTGATTGCTCAAAAATTTGCGACTTTTTCACTCCATTATTCTGACTTGAGCTAATGATAAATCTGGCCCATATTCTCCAGAGAAAGCAATGGAGCACAACTTCACTTTGGAGGTCCTGTCGCCCTCCCTCCTCCTCAGGACTTAATCCATTGCGCTCGTCTAGCTGTATTTTGAAAGGGCCACATCTTTGCCAGCAAATCTAACTGATTCCACAGAGGCGCCTGCTAGAAATGCAGTAGTGGAATGGAGTGCAAAATTTCCTCCCTGGGGGTTTTATTTTTAATGCGATTTTCTAACTCATTAAGCCAGAAGTACATGGCCCTAGCCACAGAAGTTTCCGCAATATTTTTCTTTGCCCCAAACATGAAGGCTTCACAGCATTTTCAAAAGGGCATCTGCTTTTCGTTCCATTGGGTCACTTAACTGCGATGAATCCTCAAATGGCTTGGAAGTCTTCTTTACAACTCGTTAAAGATCTTAGTTTCAGACAGATCAAAGAGTAGTCTATTTCTAAATTCCTTAGAGACCCCCAATCTCTTTTCTGGATCTATCCACTCATCGACGATCATGTCCTTAATATTCTCGTTACTGGGAAATACTTTGGCTCTTTTCGCACGTAATACCCCAAACATTTCATCCTGTACTGATCATGGTTTTTGGATGTCTTCAATACCCATGGTTGATCTTTCTACCTTTAGTAGTTCCTCCATTTCCGCTGAGGAAAAATATAATTTTTTATTGCCTTTGACTATTTCACCCTCTGACAACTGATCTTCATCAGTACCATGTCTAGAGGTGGATGCCTTTTCGTCCATGTCCTCTGCATCAGAGGAGGATGGAGCTGACAACCTTGGTTTTTTGGATGGTGTCATAGGAAGAACCAGCGTAAGGGAGGCCAGGGAGGGTTTAATTTCATCCTGAATCATGGACTTTACTTCCATAAAAATAGATGGTTGCTCTTCCTTTCACAGATCACTAATGCAAGAGTTGCATAGTTTCTTTTTGTAACTTTCTGGGAGTTTCTTAGCACAAGTGGCACATTTTATATATTTAGATTTTAGTTTAGTTTATTTTACTCCCTAGAAAGAGAAGAGCAACCAGGTACCATAAAAGTAAAAAAAAGAGAGACTTGCAGATTCCCCTCAGGGGAACACACGGAAGAAGCAGCTGGAGGTGGGTCTGTGCTGTCCAGACGGATCCCATGAGCCTCTGGAGCCGACTGTCACAACCAGACAGCTGAGAAGCTCTGACAGAGGCCTTTCAGAACCTCCTCCTTGACTTTCTTTGTTGTGGTATTCAGTTCCTCATCTCGTTAGCCTCTCTCAGCTGTCATGTGTTGGACTAATTGCTTCCCTTTAAATTCCTCCCCAGAATGCTTTTCTGGGCGGCTTATACTTCTTCCTGGAGTGTGTGTGCATGCTGATCTTGTTCTCCTGTCTGCTACAAAAGCTAAGTGTTGAACATTTATCTGTTATTTTCTGTTTGCTGGATCCCAGGTGACCCTGACTCCCTCCGTATCTTGTGTAGGGAGCCGGTGGTCGTGTCCCCTCACTATTGTAGGGTGCTCAGGGGTTATATAGTCAAGGTACGTGGATATGCAAACCTCCACCATTCGGATCTTTGCATAGGCTGAGCAGCCAGGGAAAGTGCCAGGTCTTCTGCAGGGGTCTCCCCTTGGTTCCTTAGTTTTTGGATCCAGCGAGTCATTTATGCATGTTGCTTTGCCTTGTTTCCTGTACACCGTCCGTGACATTATAAGCCGCCAAAACCGTCTCAAGCATGGATCCGGTTTCACTTTTGGCTGAACGCTTCCAGGGTCTTTCATTGGAGGTAGCTGATCTCCGTAAGACTTTTTCTCAGCTTCAAGTGACCGGTTCAGCTTGCGTTCATGGAGTTTGTTCTGAGCCTAAGATCTCGCTCCCGGATACGTTCTCCGGGGGTAGTGAGAATTTTGTGCGTTTTAGAGAGGCTTGCAAACTCCATTTTCGCCTTCTTCCCCATTCCTCTGGTGATGAGGAACGGAGGGTGGGGATCATTATATCGCTGCTCAGAGGTAACGCTCAGTCCTGGGCCTTTTCGCTGCCGGAGGGGGCACGGCCTCTCCGTTCAGTGGATGAATTCTTTTTAGCCCTGGGTCAGATATATGATGATCCGGATCGTATTGCTCTGGCTGAGTCTAGACTACGTCTATTATGCCAGGGTAAACAATCCGCAGAAATATACTGCTCAGAATTTCGGAGATGGGCAGTTGATACTGGTTGGAATGATGCTGCACTCCGAAGTCAATTTTGCCATGGTCTTTCAGAGGGATTGAAAGATGCATTTGCCTTTCATGAGAGGCCTATTTCTTTGGACTCTGCTATGTCTCAGGCCGTTCGTATTGACAGGCGTCTTAGAGAGAGAGGAGAGATGTCCCCTTCCTGTCATACTCAGTCCCAGGACAGTGCAGCGGTCCCATTCTGTGCGCAGGGGTCTCAGTCGCCGTCAGCCCCTTCTGAGCAGGAGCCCATGCAGCTGGGGTTGATTGCTTCTGACAATAGAAGATTCAGCTCGCATGGGAGGGTTTGTTTTTGTTGTGGAGGTATAAATCATTTGGCAAATATTTGTCCCTCTAGGAGATTCAGGCAGTTTTCTGGGAGTAATAAAGAAACAAACAGGAAAAAATCTTTTAAAAATGTTCCGTCTGTTACTATTGGCAGGGTTGAGGTGGAAATTGAAGGTTTTCCATTTTCTTGTAGTTCCAGTTTTGTCCTGCCGGCTAGGGTGGCGCTAGAGAGCAAGAACATTTTTTGTGGATAGTGGAGCAGCGGTCAATCTCATTGATAATCAATTTGCGATAACTCATGGTTTCCAGGTGCGCACTTTGGGAAAGGATATTCCTGTTTTTGCTATCGATTCCGCTCCACTTTCTCAGAAATCATTAAAGGGCATAGTTCACGATATCCGTTTAATTGTGAGTGATGCTCATGTTGAGGATGTGTCATGTTTCGTCCTTAGCGGTTTGCCTACCCCTCTGGTGTTGGGGCTGCCCTGGCTCACTAAGCATAACCCCACCATTGATTGGCAAGCGAGGCAAATAAATGGTTGGAGTGACTTTTGCAGAGAGAATTGCCTCATGACATCTGTTTCTGAGGTTGCTACTAAGACTGTACCATCTTTTCTCTCTGAATTTTCGGATGTCTTCTCTGAGAGTGGAGTTCAGGATTTGCCCCCGCACAGGGAGTACGATTGCCCTATTAATCTCATCCCAGACGCCAAGCTGCCTAAATCTCGTTTATACAATCTTTCCCAACCTGAGAGGATCGCTATGCGTGCTTATATCTCTGAGAGTCTGAGAAAAGGACACATACGACCCTCGAAGTCACCTGTTGCCGCTGGTTTTTTCTTTGTTAAGAAAAAAGATGGTTCTTTAAGACCTTGTCTGGATTTCAGGGAGCTGAACAGTATCACAATTCGTGACCCTTATCCGCTTCCTCTGATCCCGGACCTGTTTAACCAGGTTGTTGGGGCTAAAGTCTTTTCCAAATTAGATCTAAGAGGGGCATACAACCTGGTCAGGGTCAGAGAAGGGGACGAATGGAAGACGGCCTTCAATACCCCTGAGGGCCATTTTGAAAATTTGGTTATGCCTTTTGGTTTGATGAATGCCCCAGCCGTTTTTCAGCATTTCGTGAACAGCATTTTTTATCATTTGATGGGAAAATTTGTATTGGTGTATTTGGATGACATTTAGATTTTTTCTCCCGATTTCAAAACTCATAAGGAACATTTACGTCAGGTCTTGCTCATCCTGCGGGAGAATAAATTATATGCGAAACTGGAAAAATGTGTGTTTGCGGTTCCAGAAATTCAATTTCTGGGGTTTCTTCTCTCCGCTTCTGGTTTTCGCATGGACCCCGAGAAGGTCCGCGCTGTGCTTGAGTGGGAGCTTCCTGAGAATCAGAAGGCGCTGATGCGTTTTTTGGGCTTTGCCAATTATTACAGGAAGTTCATTTTGAATTATTCTTCTATTGTTAAACCACTCACTGATATGACCAGAAAGGGGGTAGATTTTTCTTCTTGGTCAGTAGAGGCGCGTAAGGCTTTTTCTGATATCAAGGAGAGTTTTGCTTCCGCTCCCATCTTGGTGCAACCTGATGTTTCTTTACCCTTCATAGTTGAGGTTGATGCTTCTGAGGTGGGTGTGGGGGCGGTCTTGTCTCAGGGTTCCTCTCCTGCCAATTGGCGACCGTGTGCCTTTTTCTCAAGAAAACTCTCCTCCGCAGAGAGAAATTACGATGTGGGAGATAGGGAATTGTTGGCCATCAAGTTGGCTTTTGAGGAATGGCGCCATTGGCTAGAGGGAGCCAGACACCCTATTACCGTATTTACTGACCATAAAAATCTGGCCTACTTGGAGTCAGCCAAGCGTCTGAACCCGAGACAGGCCAGATGGTCTTTGTTCTTTTCTAGGTTTAATTTTGTTGTCACGTTCCGCCCTGGAGTTAAGAATGTGAAGGCAGATGCCCTGTCACGTTGTTTTCCGGGAGGCGGGAATTTTGAAGACCCGGGTCCCATTTTGGCTGAAGGTGTGGTGGTCTCTGCTCTTTTTCCTGAATTGGAGGCAGAGGTGCAGGCAGCCCAGTCAGAGGCTCCTGATCTTTGTCCTCCTGGGAGGTTGTTTGTGCCTCTCGCTTTAAGACACAAGATTTTTAAAGAACACCACGATACGGTCCTTGCTGGGCACCCGGGGGTAAGAGCCACACTGGATCTCATCGCTCGGAGATTCTGGTGGCCTGCGCTTCGTAAGTCGGTTGAGGGTTTTGTGGCAGCCTGCGAGACTTGCGCTCGTGCCAAAGTCCCTCATTCACGGCCATCAGGTCCTCTCCTTCCCTTACCCATTCCTTCCCGTCCTTGGACACATCTGTCCATGGACTTCATAACGGACCTGCCTCGTTCCTCGGGGAAGACTGTGATTCTGGTGGTGGTGGACCGTTTTAGCAAAATGGTGCATTTCATCCCTTTTCCTGGTTTGCCCAATGCTAAGACGCTGGCGCAGGCATTTATTGATCACATTGTCAAATTGCACGGTATTCCTTCAGACATAGTCTCTGATAGGGGCACGCAGTTTGTTTCCAGATTCTGGAAGGCTTTCTGTTCTCGCTTGGGGGTTCGGTTGTCATTCTCTTCTGCTTTCCACCCGCAGTCGAATGGCCAGACAGAGCGCGTCAATCAGAATCTGGAGACATATCTGCGCTGTTTTGTGGCGGAGAATCAAGAGGATTGGTGTTCTTTTTTGTCCCTTGCTGAGTTTGCTTTAAATAACCGTCGTCAGGAGTCCTCTGATAAGTCACCATTTTTTGGTGCATATGGGTTTCATCCGCAGTTTGGGACTTTCTCGGGAGAGGGGTCTTCTGGTTTACCTGATGAGGACAGATTCTCCTCGTCTTTGTCATCTATTTGGCAAAAGATTCAGGATAATCTAAAGAGCATGAGTGAGAGATATAAGCGTGTGGCAGATAAGAGACGTGTGCTTGGTCCGGACCTGAATGTTGGTGATCTGGTGTGGTTGTCTACCAAGAATATCAAATTGAAGGTTCCCTCCTGGAAGTTGGGTCCTAGGTTTATTGGGCCTTACAAAATCCTGTCTGTCATCAATCCTGTTGCATACCGTCTTGATCTTCCTCAGACTTGGAAGATCCATAATGTTTTTCATAAGTCCTTATTGAAACCTTATGTTCAACCCATTGTACCCTCGCCTTTGCCTCCTCCTCCGATTATGGTTGATGGGAATCTTGAATTTCAGGTCTCTAGGATTGTGGATTCTCGTCTTGTCCGCGGTTCTCTTCAGTACCTTGTTCATTGGGAGGGGTATGGTCCTGAGGAGAGGATGTGGGTCCCAGTGACGGACATTAAGGCCTCTCGTCTCATCAGGGCTTTCCATAGGTCCCATCCTGAGAAGGTGGGTTCTGAGTGTCCGGAGTCCACTCGTAGAGGGAGGGGTACTGTCACAACCAGACAGCTGAGAAGCTCTGACAGAGGCCTTTCAGAACCTCCTCCTTGACTTTCTTTGTTGTGGTATTCAGTTCCTCATCTCGTTAGCCTCTCTCAGCTGTCATGTGTTGGACTAATTGCTTCCCTTTAAATTCCTCCCCAGAATGCTTTTCTGGGCGGCTTATACTTCTTCCTGGAGTGTGTGTATGCTGATCTTGTTCTCCTGTCTGCTACAAAAGCTAAGTGTTGAACATTTATCTGTTATTTTCTGTTTGCTGGATCCCAGGTGACTCTGACTCCCTCCGTATCTTGTGTAGGGAGCCGGTGGTCGTGTCCCCTCACTATTGTAGGGTGCTCAGGGGTTATATAGTCAAGGTACGTGGATATGCAAACCTCCACCATTCGGATCTTTGCATAGGCTGAGCAGCCAGGGATAGTGCCAGGTCTTCTGCAGGGGTCTCCCCTTGGTTCCTTAGTTTTTGGATCCAGCGAGTCATTTATGCATGTTGCTTTGCCTTGTTTCCTGTACACCGTCCGTGACACCGACATGCTGCTGGAATCAGTAGAGACATCACTGTCAGAATCGCCTGCTCTTTTTCACATGACTTCATCAGCCTGTGTCCCGAAGCTCTACCCCCCTCCAGACCTCGCCGCGAATCCGAGAGCTAGATCTTTGCTCCGCCCCCCCTCGTCGTGCGGCCTCCCGCTCTCACAGGTCTGCTTCCTCACTGGAGGAAAGGGAGACCATGCAGCAACGGGTCAGAACAGGCCCCCAATCTCAGGGACAAGAATCGCCCTAATTTCCTCTGCCCAGCTTTAGCAGTAGCTGCGGGAGGGCAGAGGAGAAGACTGGTAAGCCAACCTCCAGTTATATTTAAAGGAAAATAATAAATAAATAAAAAATAAAAAAAATTCTAAAACTGAAACTCTTCACCTCCCTCCTGGGAGGCCTCTCTGTGCAATGCCCCCGTATGGACAGGAAACACTGAAGGGAGAGTGGGCTTTTGAACTTTCTATCTCTGTGTATTCTTGTCCCTACAGAGGTCAAGGAGTCAATCTTATCTGTGGACGTCATGGTGGATGAAATGGAAAGAAAGTTATCTAATGGATTGCTCTAGCAAGGGGTGGAAGAAACAGTCCACAACAAATATTAATCCAGCACCAAGAACTTAAAAGCAATCAGAAGTTTTATTTTCAAATCTTCATTAAAGTCCGGTTCCACAAGCACAGTCACAGCAGTTATGGCCAACTTGTTTCACTCATAAAAGCGATCTTACTCATGGCGTAAAGAGACTGACATAAATGAACGCTGTAAATGCCTTTGGCCCAGGGTCCCTCATAATTTCACAAATTAACAACAGGTCTGGGAGGAAGAGTTGAATCACATCAACCTTCTTACTTTCTTTTGACTAATTCATTGTTGAAAGGGGACCAGAAAGTTTTCTGTTTGCATCGATCAGGAAAGCAATTACATATTCTGTCAAGTGGTGCCATGCACTGGAGGACAATCAAACGTATCCAGCTAGCCGACGTGTGTTTGCTTCAGTGCTCATGCACATTTTGTGGTAAAAAAAAAACAAAAAAAAAAAACGGATGACGTCCGTGTGCATTCTATATTTTGCGGAACAGAACAGCTGGCCCCTGATAGAGAATTTTTATCCTTGTCCGTAATGCGGACAATAATAGGACATGTTCTATTTTTTTTTTGTGGAACAGAAACTGAATGCACACGGAGTAACTTCTGTTTGTTTGTTTTTTGTGGACCCATTGAAACAAATGGTTCCGTACACAGTCAGCAAAAAAATGGAACGGACACGGAAAGAAAATACATCTGTGTGCAAGAGCCCTTATTCTGTGGAACTAACAGCCCAGCATACAGTTGCGTTCAAAATAATAGCATCACTAACCTAATAGTGTAAAGTTCAATGAGTAAGGTAATTAATTCTTTAAAACAGGTGGCAATTATTGCCCTTATTTAAAGGGAACCTGTCATCAACTTTGTGCTGATCTCACTGAGGGCAGCATAAATTAGTGACAGAAATGCTGATTTCAGCGGTGTGTCACTCATGAGCTAAAAGTAAGTGGTAGCTGAGAACCAGCAGCATAATCATTGCAGAAAGAATCAAATCTACCTGAGAAGTGTCATGGTTATTCAAAATCACCTGCACTCTTACCCATCTGCTGATGATTGGCAGTTCTCTCCTAGATAGAAAGGGAGAAAACTAGGTAGAAGACTGTCAGTCATCAGCAAGAGTGCAGGAATAACCAGGACTCTTCTCAGGTGGCCGTGGCTCTTTTCCAGGCCTAGTCTGCAATGATTGTGATGTTGGTTCTCGACAACCACTTACTTTTAATTTATAAATGACAGACCGCTAAAATCAACTCGCCTTTCTCTACTTTAGTCTGCCGTTAGTATGGGCAGCATAAAATTGATGACAGGTTCCCTTTAAGGAAGGAAGGCAGCAAATGTTGTACATGCTGGTTACAGTGCATTTCTCTCTGAAATTCTGAGGAAATGGGTTGTTCCAGACATTGTTCAGACAAACAGCGTACCATGAATAAAAAGTTGATTGGAGGGGGGAAAACATATAAAGAAGTGCAGAAAATGATAGGCTGCTCAGCTAAAATGATCGCAAATGCTTTAAAATGGCAACCAAAACCTGAAGGACGTGGAAGAAAGCGAAAAACTACAATTCGAATGGATAGATGAATAGCCAAAATGGCAAGGACTCAGCCAACAATCAGCTCCAGGAAGATCAAAGAAGGTCTAAAGTCACCTGTGAGTACTGTTACAATTAGAAGACGCCTATGTGAAGCCAAGCTATCTGCAAGAAGCCCCCGCAAAGTCCCACTGTTGAAAAAAAGACATGTGCTGAAGAGGTTACAATTTGCCAAAGAGCACATTGACTGGCCTAAAGAGATATTTTGTGGACTGATGAAAGTAAGATTGTTCTTCTTGGGTCTAGTGGCCGGAGACAGTTTGTCAGACGACCCCCAAACACTGAATTCAAGCCACAGTGCACTGTGAAGACAGTGAAGCATGGTGGCGCATGCATCATGATATGGGTCTGTCATACTACTGTGTGGGGCCTATTTATCGCATACCAGGGATCATGGATCAGTTTGAATACATCAGAATACTTGAAGAGGTCATGCCGTTGAAATGGGTGTTCCAACAAGACAACGAGCCCAAACACACCAGTAAACGTGCAACATCTTGGTTCCAGACCAACAAGATTGACATTATGGAGTGGCCAGCCCAATCACCGGATCTTAATCCAATAGAAACTTGTGGGGTGACATCAAAAATGCAGTTTTTGAGGCAAAACCAAGAAATAGAGAAGAGCTGTGGAATGTAGTCCAATCATCCTGGGCTGAAATACCTGTTCACAGGGGCCAGAAGTTGGTTGACTCCATGCAGCACAGATGTACAGCAGTTCTCAGAAACAGCGGTTATACAACTAAATATTAGTAAAGTGATTCAAAGAAAAGCAAAATCTTCAAACATTTTTTAGTTTATATAGTGAATGTTTGAGTTTGCAATTTTTGTCTAATATTTTTCTTAATTTTTTTTAGAGGAACACAAATTTGATTTGAAATAGAATGTAATGTTCCCAATGCATTTGTGTGTATGGAAATAAAAGCTATTAGAAGGATTTTGAGCTTTATTCACTTTTTTTTAAACACACTGCTATTATTTTGAACACAACTGTACATAAGAAGGCAGATGAGCTCATTAGTCCAACGGCTGTACGTATAGCACTCACACTGAATCCTGACCCATTCATTTCAGTGGGTCTGTGCACATGAGCGTTGTTTTTCATGCATCATTTCTGCGTTGCATGAGAATCGCGGCATGTTCCATATTCTGCATTTTTCACGCAGCCATGGGGATACAATCTGGATGCAATGCGTTTTTAACTGATGTTGATAGGAGATGTTTGTAGATCTTCCGTTTTTCTTTTCACGCGCGTAGAAAAACTGAAACACTGAACGCAATTGCAGACAAAACAGAGTGAACTTGCTTTCAAAATGGTGCGTTTCACTGAACGCATCCTGACACAATCTGTATCGTTCGTGTGAAAGAGGCTTTGCAGTGCTATAGGAAGCGATTCCATGAATATACACTAAAGTGATATCTGAGATGCAGGCAGCATGGTATAGAGCAGGAGGAGCTGAGCAGATTGATGTACTATGTATAGTTTTATAGGAACTAAGGCTACTTTCACACTTGTGTTTTGGCTTTCCGTTTGTGAGATCCATTCAGGGCTCTCACACGGTCCAAAACGGATCAGTTTTGCCCTAATGCATTCTGAATGGAAAATTATCTACTCAGAATACATCAGTTTGCCTCTGATCAGCCTCCATTCCGCTCTAGAAGCGGACACCAAAACGCTGCCTGCAGCGTTTTGCTCTCCGCTTGACAAACTGAGCCAAACGAATCCCTCCTGGCACACAATGTAAGTCAATAGGGACGGATCCGTTTTCTCTAGCACAATAGAAAATGGATCCGTCTCCCATTGACTTTCAATGGAGTTCATGATGGATCAATCTTGGCTATGTTACAGATAATACAACTGGATCCGTTCATGACAGATGCATGCGGTTGTATTATTGTAACGGATCCGTTTTTCCAGATCCATGACGGATCAGCCCAAAATGAGAGTGTGAAAGTAGCCTAAGGGCTCCTTCACACTTGCGGCAGGACGGATCCGGCAGGCAGGTCTCCCTGTCGGATCCATCCTTCCGCTGTTTTGCCCGACCGCCGCTCCGTCCCCATTGACTATAATGGGGACGGGGGCTGAGCTCCGGCGCAGCACGGCGAAAGCCGCCGGACTAAAAAGTCCTGCATGTCTGACTTTTTAGTCCGGTGGCTTTCGCCGTGCTGCGCCGGAGCTCAGCCCCCGTCCCCATTTCAGTCAATGGGGACGGAGCGGCGGCTCGGCGAAACAGCGGAATGACGGATCTGACAGGGAGACCAGCCTGCCGGATCCGTCCTGCTGCAAGTGTGAAGGAGCCCTAACTTGGAATTTACTCATTTATATCCATATGGATTCTGGGCTTTGAAGTCAAGGAGGCAGTCCTATTAGTGACTGACAGCTATCTCTGTATACACATAGAGGGAAGGCTGTCAATCACTGAAAGACCCCCTCCTGGACTTCAAAGCCCTGAATAAGATGGAATTTAAATCAATTAAATACAGACTATATTTAATCTTTACCTATAAAACTATATATCCATCTGCTCAGCTCCTCCTGCTCTATAACATGGTGTATGTAGTTTACATTGCATTTTCATGGCGACAGGTTCCCTTAAAGGAGTTGTTCGGGTTCAGAGCTCAACCCGGACACACCCTTATTTTCACCCAGGCAGCCCCCCGACTTGAGCATCGGAGCATCTCATGCACAGGCTCTTTTTTTTATAATAACACAATTCCGCCCGGCAGTGTGTTCAGTGACGTCACCGGCTCTGATGGGCGGACTTTAGCGCTGCCCTAGCTGTTTTACTGGCTAGGGCAGCGCTAAATCCCGCCCATCAGTGCCGTTGACGTCACCGGACTCCCTGGCAGCCCCATGGAGGGCCTGGTACATCACTGGATCTCAAAAAAATACCTTTGCCCTGCGCGATTCAGTGCAGGGCAAAGGAGAGCACCGGAGCATGAACTGCTCTGAAGCTCAAGTCAGGGGGGCTGCCGGGGTGAAAATGGAGGAATGTCCGGGTTCAGCTCTGAACGCGGACAACCCCTTTAATACACACAGAACAAGACCTAGCAGCTACACTGCAGCATTGGACACAGGAGTCTGGTGGCCGACCCCAGGCAGAAGCTAGGTGAATGATGTGCCACGCCATGACACTTCCGTTTCTATGCTACCTAAGTGCCCCCATCCTCTGTCTCAGCTTTCTGGGCTTTCTCAAATAAAAAGTCAGCCAACCACTGGCCAATGTGGTGATCTGCTTCAGGAATGATCAGAACAAGATTGGTAAGGTTTTTCACCTAAATTAATGTTTACTAGAACCTACAAACCTGCAATGGTATTAAACCAGATAAATGCATACCCGTCATTAAATTGTGGGCAGAATTGTGTTTCAATTTCAGGCTTATTTTGTCACCATTCTGATGGAGGGTTACCAGTTCTCAAATGCTTTCCTCGGTCTATTGCTGCTATATGTATCAGATCTTTGTAAAAATAGTTTTTCTTCCTTTCAGATGTCAGGGCTTTTTGTGTTTATTTTGCATTAAGATGTTTTGATGTGGATGCGACATGGAAAGTCACCCTCTCAGGGCATGGATTAGCAGATGAAGTGTGATTCGGAAAGCATCTCAGATCTTTCTTACAATTGTGTGTACGCCGACCACTTGACTGAACACAAGTTAAGCCACAATGCTCTGGATACATAACAGCCAAAGTAAAACCGTATCCCTTCACACTGCTTTGCTTCCTACTTTGCAGTAGTTAGCTAGGTTTTTATCATATTTTTACAATATTCACATTTGGTGCATATACCAATACAGCCTTTTAACGTTAATAAGGTAAAGCTCCACGTGCTCCCATACCAGAAAAATACTGTATATACAGCTTGGTGTATGTATTTTGCCGGATGACAGCACCATTTTTTTTATTTTCTAAATCTAAAAAGAGAAATGAAGCAACTTTAGTAGGTTTTAAAAAGTATGTATTGCTTTGTTTCTACAGCTCCTATGCAGACCTAGCAAAATCCGTATAGTGGAGTCCTGTAGCCTTGCAGTCTTCTACTGTCTTGCATTTGTCTCCTTCATTGTGCTAATATGCCATATTTTTCACCCTATAAGATGCACTTGTGTCTTGGGTTTATTGTAAGTCTGGGGTTGTGGCAACTTGCGAGTTGCGCAGGGATCCCATTCACTTGTGAGGCTGCGCTACTACACAGCAATATTTGGGTATGCAATGGGTGTCAAAGCCATGATTGCCATGTAGCCCCAGCCTAAATATAATAAACATCGTATATTGAAGATATTTATGTTCCTCATACAGTATGCTGCTGAAAACCTGTTACCTCAGTAGCCAACACTCATTCAGAGTCATCAGATGTTCTCAATTGTCTACAGCCAATTTCAAGATAATTACTAGGGCAATCAAAACCTGATGAGGTAAGGCACAATTATAGAGGAAGGAGGACACAGATAATAAGATTTTGGTTTGGATTTTAACATAAAGATATTCTTAAGAGAGTGATGTTTTTCTTTCTGCGTAATATAAAATTGAAAATTAAATGAAACTGAAATAAAGCAATCTGTAGTACCTGAACAGGGTTCTACTAGAGCAGTGTTTCCCAACCAGTGTGCCTCCAGCTGTTGCAAAACTACAACTCCCAGCATGCCCACACAACCAAAGGCTGTCCAGGCATGCTGGGAGTTGTAGTTTTGCAACAGCTGGAGGCACACTGGTTGGGAAACACTGTACTAGAGGGTCGAGTAGTATTATTTTATGAGCCTTTTGATTGTCTATTATAGTTGAATTCAAACAGAATAAACCCAGTTACTTTCTACAATTGGTTCTAAATGTTCTACTGGATCACATATAAAAAAACTCCTCTATCAAATTATACTGTAACTATATTGACTATTGACTTTTAGGTTGATATCACGCAAAGCTTTCAGGAAAAATATTTGTTCATATAGTGTAAAAAAAAAATGCCTAAAAAAACAAAAACGGAAGTCTTAGGAGCATTTTTTTCACACAAACATTTTGTGCGCTCAGTATATGGGCCGTTTTTATAGTTCCATATACGGAACTATTCATTTCAATGGTTCCGCAAAAAAAAGGAATGTACACCGTATGCATTCCGTTTCCGTATTTCGGGTTTTTTCGTTCCATTCAAAGATAGAACATGTCCTATTATTGCCCGCAAATCTCGTTCTGTGGCTCCATTCAAGTCAATGGGTCCACAAAAAAAACGGAAAACATGCGGAATGTTTTTGCGGAACCATCTATTGAAAATTTTATGCCCAGCCCAATTTTTTTATTGTAATTACTGTATATGCCATACGGAAAAACGGAACAAAAAAACTGAATGGAACCAGAAACACTACCGAAACAAAAAACAGAAAAACTGATCTGTTGAAAACGTCCCGCAAAACACTGAAAAAGCCATACGGTCGTGTGAGCAAGCCCTTAAAGTGTGAAAAGAAAAATGGCATTAAAAAATCCTGTAGAAAACGTCTTGAAATTGTTGTGAAGATAAGAAATCAGTGCACACAACAGGCACTGGACCAGCAACCAGGTCAGTGCCTGTTAAATCCTTTAAAAACATGCTTTTATTTGAACTTAACCACTTCACATCTGCCCATAGGATATAAACGTCCTATGGGTGGATGTTTATCTCTGAATGGACGTTCCACAAAAAATGAGACTCTACCTAAGACAATCGGTCAAAAAATTTAAAAAATATATGACTCTCAGACAATGGAGACACTTAAATGTGTTTTCTTTGCTTCAAAACTGCTATTATTATGTTCAAGTGAAATAAATTGAAAAAAAGTATACATATTGGGTATCGCTGCATCCGTAACAACCAGCTCTATAAAAATATCACATGACCTAAACCCTTAGGTGAACACCGTAAAAAAAATGCCCAAAAAAAAATTTTTTTTGTCACCTAACATCACATAAAGTGCAACACCAAGCGATCAAAAAGGTGTATGCCCCCCAAATTAGTATCAATCAAACCGTCACCTCATCCTGCAAAAAATGAGATTCTAACTAAGACAATCGGTCAAAAAATTAAAAAGCTATGGCTCTCAGACTATGGAGACACTAAAACATAATTTAAATAAATAAGAAAAAGTATGCATATTTGGTATTGCCACTTCCGTAACGATCTGCTCTATAAAATTGTCACATGACCTAACCCTAAAAATAAATAAATAAAAACTGTGCTAAAACAACCAATTTTTGGGTCACCTTGCCCTATAAAGTGTAATAATGAATGATAAAAAATCATATGTACCCCAAAATGGTACCAATAAAAACATCAACTCTTCCTGCAAAAAACGAGCCCCTGCACAAGACGATCGTCAGAATTATAAAAAAAATATGGCGTTTTAAGAAAATGGAGACACCCAAATTTTTTTTTTTCTAAAATGCTTTATTAATTAAAACTGAAACAAACAAACAAAGAAGGTAGACATATTTGATATCATTGCATCTGTAACAACCTGCTCTATAAAAATAGCACATGATCTACCCATTCAGATAAATGTTGTAAAAAATTTAAATTAAAAACAGTGCCAAAACAGCAATTTTTTGGTTACCTTGCAAAAAACTTAATATAGATCAATAAAAATCATATATACCTTATCCCCTTGTTTCCAATATGGGGTCACTTTTTGGTAGTTTCTACTGTAGGGGTGTATCAGGGGGGGCTTCAAATGTAACATGGCATCTAAAAACCAGTCCAGCAAAATCTGCCTTCCAAAAACCATATGGCGCTCCTTTTCTTCTGCGCCCTTACATCAGTTTACGACCACATGTGGGGTGTTTCTGTAAACTGTAGAATCGGTAATAAATATTGAGTTTTGTTTGGCTGTTAACCCTCGATGTGTTAAAGAAAAAAATTGATTAAAATGGAAAATCTGCCAAAAAAGTAGGTCCAAGTACAAAATAGTTTTAACAATTGTCCAACAGTGAGACTTAAACTGAAGACCGACTGCCAACCTAAAAATACAACTGCCATACCAGTGCCATTCCCCTGATGAAGATGGTTTGCGAGTCAGGGACACTGGTATGGCAGTTGATTTTTTGGGTTGGCATTTGGTCTTCAGTTTAAGTCTCACTGTTGGACAATCGTTAAGACTGTTTTGTACTTGGACCTACTTTTTTGGTAGTGTATAGGTGTTATTATGCTATTATGGGATGCATGCCTGTCCTGATGTGGATATAATTATTGCTAGCCATTTTTCCAGTGGTCCCTCTCTTATGTATTTATTTGACCTATGTTTTGAGGACTCTTTTCTACATTTTTAATATTAATATGATGATGAAATAAATTATTGTTTTATGATAAATTTGGCCTGTGTATGAATTAGGGTATACATACGGTGGTTGTAGGAATGGTATTTTAATGTATGTGGCCCTTATAGGTCTGTTCAAATAGTTATTCTAAGTACAAAGAATGTACCAAATGTAACATGTCCTGCTGTAGTTTATGCAAATATATAGACAACACTACTCAATTTGTATTGTACGACAGTGGACATGTTCTATCATTTGCAGCACAGCCGTACGGATGACACCTGTGTTCTGTCTGCATTTTTTGTGGCCTAAGGGCTCTTTCACACTTGCGTTGTCCGGATCCGGCATAGAGTTCCGTCGTCGGGGCTCTATGCCGGAAGAATCCTGATCAGGATTATCCTAATGCATTCTGAATGGAGAGAAATCCGTTCAGGATGTCTTCAGTTCCGGAACGGAACGTTTTTTGGCAGGAGAAAATACCGCAGCATGCTGCGCTTTTTGCTCCGGCCAAAAATCCTGAAGACTTGCCGCAAGGCCGGATCCGGAATTAATGCCCATTGAAAGGCATTGATCCGGATCCGGCCTTAAGCTAAACGTCGTTTCGGCGCATTGCCGGATCCGACGTTTAGCTTTTTTAGAGTGGTTACCATGGCTGCCGGGACGCTAAAGTCCTGGCAGCCATGGTAAAGGGGAGCGGGGGAGCAGCATACTTACCGTCCGTGCGGCTCCCCGCTAATTAATCCTGAAGGTGCCCTGAGGGGCGTTATGTTCCACTTTGTGTGCCCAGTAACGCCCCCCTGCAGTGCCCAAAACGCCTTCCTCCTGAATCCCTAACCGCCCACAGCGTCTCATCCCGCTCCTCCCCCTTCCTGACGGCCGAGCGAAGTCTCGCGCAGACGCAGTACCCACTGAGGGCTGCTCCAGTGCGATTTGCTGGAGACTGAGGGAAGAGCGAGCATCGGACGTCACTGGGCTCGGCGCATGCCCAGTGACGACGATGAAGCTCCTGCTCTCAGTCTCCAGCAAATCGCACTGGCGCAGCCCTCAGTGGGTACTGCGTCTGCGCGAGACTTCGCTCGGCCGTCAGGAAGGGGGAGGAGCGGGATGAGATGTGCAGAGGGTATCACAGCAAGGGGAGATGTCACCCAGTATTAATGGGGCCCTGCCTCATTATTTACCCTTCTGCAGAACCTAAAATAAAGTGTGCACTACCTTGGTTGTGTGACCAATGACCAAGCACCACTAGCTGCTTATGCTTTCTCAATTTCAGCTCAATCACATTGTTTTCCAGTTTCCCCCCCCCCCCCCCCCTTTGCTGCTAGAGTATGAACAGTGCTTTATAACCTATGATTATTAAGATCTTCAGTTCCCTTCTATCTACTATTGCAAATATGATGTAGAAAAACAAGTAGTCAATATACATTGTGAAGATACATATTTCATTGTTTAGATTTGCATAATTATAGCTCCTAATGAAGAATCTAGTTAAGGGTCCATTCACACGTCCGTAGTGTTTTGCGGTCCACAGGTTGCGGACTGCAAAACACTGACAAAAATAGGACATGTTCTATTTTTTGGGCGGACCTGCAGACTGGAAGTTTGGGGCAGCGGACCGGAAATGCGGATGCGGACAGCACACTGTGTGCTGTTCGCATCTTTTCCGGCCCCATTGAAAATGAATGGGTCCGCACCCGTTCTGCATAATTGCGGAATGGATACGAACCATTCATACGGACATGTGAATGGACCCTAATGAGGTGTTATATTATTTATTGCAAGACAAACAGTTTAGTTAATTGCGTGGTTTTGCCGTTAATGTTTGCCTAGTGTTGTATTTTTTATGTATATAATATACTGAATGTATATTTAAATCAGTGCACTAGGAACATAGGAATGGTTAGTCCTCAATGAATTCAGAACTGTGTGTGCTTTTATGAAATTCTCCCCGCCAAGTGTTCCTATTCCTATTCCCGGAGCATATTCTTTTCAATGAGAGCCACTTTCAACAGAATAGATGTACATTTTGTAGAGACTATCTAAGAAATTGCCAATTCTAGCATTGAAATTGATCATGAGCACTGCAGTGTGAAGTGCTTACAAAGGGGAATTTAACCATTCACCTGCTCTGTATATGCTTGACTGTTTCTTTGGCCTGGTTCACGCTGTGTCTGAGCGCTACAATTGGTGTATATGCTGGACAAAGCTCCCAGTATTTATGTCAATCACATCCATAGAGTGCAATCCACCCGAAGGAGGTCAAATAAGTGTCTTTTTGGCCCCTGTCATGGTGGTATGTGTCGGCATGCCTTTTTTCAAATGTGCAGGAAAGTGCAACAGGATAGTGGGCCACTGAAGAAAAAAAAAATTATATATGGCATGCTATACATTGGGGCCATAAGATTATATATGTCACTGTTTGGCTATACAGTCCAGTGGCCTACTGT
This sequence comes from Bufo gargarizans, assembly GCF_014858855.1. Lineage (NCBI taxonomy): Eukaryota > Metazoa > Chordata > Amphibia > Anura > Bufonidae > Bufo > Bufo gargarizans. The sequence goes on along the minus strand of NC_058084.1, from coordinate 410,920,025 downwards.
TTTAAAACATGAATTCAAAAGATTTGAGAATGAATAAGCTTACGCAGGCTAAGGGAATAAACATATTACTAAGTGTGACATACAGAATAATAGAAAATAAATAAGCATCACTAGCCTAGGGGTAGGGCTCCAGTCTGTCTACCACATTATAACACATGACCGACACCACAAGGTGTACAAGAGATAGGGCAAATCAATACTTACATCGTACCTAGGATGAAGTTCCAAGTGGAGTCCCCCTTAATTGTCAGTGCAGACTACAATGATTTCCATCAGCCCCTCCTCCAGTTTCCATGTCTCTGAGATCACTCAGGAATGTAGTCTTATCAGCAGATTGGGGGATGAGTACTACATTACAAGGAATTACAAGGAATATCCTTACACAGAGTTATATAAAAGATACACAATTAAAGGGGACAGAGCCAATCAGTACTTAAAAAATACCTTTACAATATAGTGCCTTTCATCAGAGGTATATGTCGGGAAATCTTCCCCTCCTGTGGAAAGTTCAAATACTGAGGCAGATTTATTAATTCTGTATAATTCTATAGATGGTGTAAATTTAGAAAGGCTGTCTAGACCTGCATCAGATTTATTACAGCGGCTCAGGCTGTATGAAAGATTTGGTGGCGGGATGGACAATCTTGTGTAGCTCTATAACAACTATTGGTTAGCCTACTCTGAAACAGATCTTTACAACAGAATTGTAGAAAACTATGAGTTTACAGGCACCACTAAAAACAGTCTGAAATAATGTACAGAGCCTGAAAAAAAAGTGTAGATAGCATTTAATAAAATAGTAAATTAATAAAAAAAATTTTTTTCCAAATGCCCTAAAACTTATTTTTATGATATACTTTATTAATGGATTTTGCTTTTTTTAGTAAAGAAATTGATACCCAAAATCCTGTTTCAATAGTGCTTTAAATTCACTATTTTCACAGATCTCTGATTTCTCAGGGGTGTACGGAGTACGGAGTACAGATTCGGCATTGTAGAAATTACGCTGCATTGAACAGTGTACGGGCAGGAGCAGACATCACTGCGCCTGCTTGTGCCCCCAGAGCTTGGCTAAAGGCTGGCATAGCACATGAGTAAAATGTAACTGTAACAGCGGCTGCTGTGTGCCGCTGTTTTCCTGCTTACCGCCGCGGTCCCGGGCGTCGTATTCAGCGGTGATCTGCTGCCAGTGCTTCCCATTTACTGCTGCAGTCCTGGGCTGTCTGTGTAGGTACTGTTCTTCTGGGATCTTCTCCACAGTTTCCTCTCAGCCCTGGCCACAGCATGCTTGCTGCTTGTTCCCTGCAGCACTTCCTTAAGGGCCGGCGTGTATCACTTCCGGTGCTTTATGGGTTAGGTTATGTGACCTTGCTGACAAATCCTAGCCCTCCTGCACATATATAGGTGGCTCAGCCCCCTTCCCAGATGCCTCAGTGTCAAGGTACTTTGGTCCTGCTACGGTTCCTGATATCTGATAGTGTTCCTGACTCGTACTTCTATTCCTGGACTTCGCCTCTGCCTTATCCTTCAGTCCTGCACTGTTGCTCCTGATTATGACGGCCTGCTGACAACGCCTGTGCCTCTGGTACCTTGCTCAGGTACCCCCTGGTCCGCCTCAACCAGCTGCCTCGTGTGCCAATCCTCCTCAAGAGGTAGCGACCTGTCATTCCCCTCGCAGAAAGGTATCCCCACCATCAGGGGTACTGTGACGATCTAGGTGTTCACTTAGACAACACCCTTAGAGTAGGTAAGACACATGACACAGCCACTAGTTCGTGACAATACACTGAGGCCATGGACCCTGCTTGTCACCCCAAGCCTGTCGTTTAGGAATTGTTACATGAAGTGAGGCGTCAGAGTGAACATCAGGATGTCATAATGCAGTTCATGCAAACTGTGTTGCTGCTTATCTGGATGCCATCTCTTCTCCAGCTACTGCAGGGTCGCCAGTCGCTGCTACTCCTGTAATTCCCACACCGGTTAATCGCACCAACTCCCTCTGCCATCACGCTATGGTGGAAATCCAAATCCAAAAACCTGTAGTGGGTTCCTGAACAAGTGTCTGATCCACTTTGAGTTGCATGGGCAGAAGTTTCCCACTGAGCGGCCCAGCGTTGCCTCCATTGTGTCCCTGCTGTCTGATGAGTCCCTTGCATGGGTAAATCCTATTTGGGAACATGGAGGTTCAGAGACCACTAATATGCAGTCTTTCCTGGCTACCTTCTGTCTGGTCTTCGAAGAACCTGGCCGCACGTCTTCCGCTGCATAAGCTCTGCTGCGTCTACGACAGGGTTCCTCGTCTGTGGGTTAGTATGCCATCCAGTTTCATACCCTGGCTGCCAAACTTGCATGGAACAATGAGGCTCCACTGGCAGTGTTCTGTCAGGGCCTTTCTAACCAGATTAAGGATAAATTGGCTGGTCGCAACCGTCAGTCTACTCTGAATGACCTGATCACCTTGGCCACAAGGATAGATATGTGTTTCAGGGAACCTTCTAAGGAGGTCGCAGGCACCAGAGGACCACCTAGTTTTGCTTAATCCTTCCAGAGTCCGGTTCTTCCTCTAGTGTCCATCCCATCTGAAGAGCCCATGCAAATAGAGCACCTTTGATTGTCTGACTAGGAACGTTTACCCTGCAAAGCAGAGAACCTGTGTCTGTATTGTGGAGGCAAGGTTCACTTGTCCACGGAAGCCAGGAAATGCCAATGTCTAAGATGATTTGGAGAGGTGGTCCTAGACAAGGAGAAGTCCTCTCCAAAATTTTCAGTTCTGGTGACTCTCTCTCACAAGGGAGTCACACTGTCTGTGCCTGCATTCTTGGACTCTGGGTCAGCCGGTAACTTCATTCAGTAAGCTCTGGTCCATCAATAATGGCTTCCTACCATCCGTCTAGAAAGGCCTCTGTCAGTGGCTTCTGTAAATGGACTGCCACTCCCTGAACCTGTGCTTTCTGTTACCATGCCCCTTAAGTTGCAAATAGCGGTTCTGCATTCAGAGATGATCTCCTTCTATGTGCTGCCAGCGTCCGTGAATCCGGTAATCCTTGGTCTTCCCTGGCTGCGTCAGCACACTCCAGTTCTGGTCAGATTCTGCATTGGGGATCAGCCTGCCAGTCCACCTGCTTATCAGATATCCGACCTGCTTCTCGCCTACTGTACCTGTAGACCTGCCTGGACTTCCGCAGCAGTATGCCACTTTTGCGGGTGTCTTCAGTAAGAAAGAGGCCGAGACCCTGCCTCCTCATCGTACTTATGATTGTCAGATTGACCTTCTGCCTGGTGCCACTCCTCCTTGCGGTTGTCTACCCACTCTCACTTCCTGAGACTCAAGCGATATCTGATTACATCAAGGAGAATCTCGAGAGGGGGTTTATCCGGAAATCTACTTCACCAGCCGGCGCTGGGTTCTTCTTTGTGCAGAAAAAAGATGGATCCTAATGGCCCTGTATCGACTATCAAGGTCTGAATAAGGTCACAGTCAAGAATCGATACCCTATTCTGTTAATCTCCGAACTCTTTGACAGGATCCAGGGAGCTAACGTCTTTACAAAATTCGACCTGCATGGCGCATATAACCTTATCCGCATTCGAAATGGCGATGAGTGGAAGACTGCTTTCAACACTCGTGATGGACACTACAAGTATGTCGTCATGCCCTTCGGTCTGTGCAATGCTCCCGCTGTATTCCAGGAGTTGGTAAACAATACCTTCCGGAATCTGCTCTATGTCTGCATGATAGTGTACCTGGATGATATACTGATCTATTCTCCAGATTTGACCACTCACCGGAAGCATGTACGTTTAGTTTTACAGCGGTTGAGAAAGAATGGACTTTATGCCAAACTTGAGAAATGCATCTTTGAAAAATCTACCGTACTGTTGCTTGGATACATAATCTCAGATGCCAGGTTGGAGATGGATCCTGAAAAATTGAATGCAGTAATGGACTGACCCCGCCCACAGGGTCTTTGTGCTCTTCGGCGCTTTCTTGGATTAGCTAATTTCTATTGTCAGTTCATCCCGAATTCATCTCTTACATCTCTGATCTCCACTCTTACTAAGGGGTGAATGCCAGAGTCTGGACTCCTTAGGCGGAGGCCACCTTCGTCCAATTAAAGAGGTCCTTTGCTTCTGCACCTGTTCTGCGTCATCCCGATGTCTCCCACCAATTCTTTTTAGAAGTCGACGCCTCCTCCATTGGAGCCGGTGCGGTTCTACTACAGAAAGGTTCCACGGGCAAGATGTTTACATGTGGATTTTCCTCCAAGCTCTTCTCTTCTGCTGAGAGGAATTACTGTATAGGAGACAGAGAGCTTCTGGCCATAAAACTTGCCTTGGAGGAGTGGCGTTATCTATTGGAGGGGGCCCAGCATCCAGTGATAATCTTCACCGACCACAAGAACCTTACATATCTGCAGACGGCCCAGCATCTAAACCCTCGCCAAGCCAGGTGGGCACTCTTCTTCTCCTGTTTTGATTTTGAGCTTCACTTTCGCCCAGCCGAGAAGAACATCAAGGCGTATGCTCTGTCTCTGTCATTTGACTTCTCCGACCAGCAGAAGGAGCCTCAGTACATTGTAGATCCTGTTCGCTTGATCACAGTGGCTCCTCTCTGGTAAAAGACTTCCCTCTCGGGAAGACATTGACATTTGTGCCATCTGCCAAGAGAAAACATATTCTTGTTTGGGGGCACAACTCCAAACTGGCTGGTTACCCAGGGATCAGCAAGAGCACAGAACGTTTGTCTCGTCACTACTGGTTGCCCACACTGTCTAAAGATGTGCGTTATTATGTGTCTGCCTGTATCATCTGTGCTCAGAATAAAGTCTGCAGGACCAAACCACCTTGGCTGTTGTTACCTCTTCCTGTTCCTGATGCCCCATGGCATCACATTGCTATGGACTTTGTTACAGATCTGCCCATGGCTGCTGAACTTGCTGAACTGTTCATGAGCCACATATTTTGCTTGTATGGTCTACATTAGAATATTGTTTTTCCGATCGCGGAGTCGAGTTTACCTCTAAGCTCTGCAGAGCTCTTTGCCGCCTGCTCGAAATTGAGCTGGAATTACCTTCCGGTTATCATCCCCAGACCAACGGGTAGAGCGGGTCAATCAAATATTAGAGAACAATTGCTACCTTGGGCTGAATTCTCCTATGGCAACCACTCTAATGAGTCTACTGGATCTTCTCCATTCTTTGTCGTTTATGGACAACACCCTCGTACTCCTCTCCCTTTTCCTACATCTTCTGGGGTACCAGCTGCAGATTCCTCTTTTAGGGATTTTTTGAAGATTTGGCATGACACTAAGGACTGTATCAACAAAACCGTGACCCGCATGAATACGAATGCTGACAAGAGAAGAAGAAAACCACCTCAGTTCTCATCTGGAGATAAGGTATTGCTCTCCACTAAAAACATCGGCTTAAGGATTGAGAAATCCTAAGAAATCGCCTAACACCGAAGTTCGCTCAACCCTAGTAGCGACCTGGTGTTCCCCTTGGGAAAGTTTATCCTCACCATCAGGAGTACTGTGAAGATCAAAGGGGATCACTTAGACAACACCCTTAGAGGAGATAGGACACGTGGCACAGTGGGTTCACACCCGCTGGTTAGTGAAAGTAATAGAGTTGGGCGGACACCTGAATGTTCGAGTTTGATGGGTTCGGCCAAACTTCATAAAAAAGTTTGAGTTCGGGACCCGAACTTGACCCCGAACCCGAACCCCATTGAAGTCAATGGGGACCCGATCTTTGGAGCACTAAAATCGTACTAATAAAGTCATGGAAAGGGCTAGAGGACTGCAAATGGCATCAAAATGTGGCTGAGCATGGCAAGTGCTCTGCAAACAAATGTTGATAGGGATATGACTTAGGATAACATAAAATAAGCAAAAAATAAAAAATAATAATCTTGATCTAGGAGCAGGAGGTCCATATGGATTAGGAGGTTGAGGAGGCGGTGGATGTGGTGGTGTAGGTGGAAGCGGCGGTGGAGGAGAAGGAGGTAGCCAACACTGGTTTTTGGTTTAAAAATGTATTTTTGTTTAAATTAGGGTACACCCCAAAACATTGGGAAATATAACCTGTGATAACCCTCTCCAGCCGTGCTAAACAAACGTTCAGACAATACACTGGCACCTCCAGGGCGCAAATGGCAAGCTCAGGCCAGGTGCCCAATTTGGAGACCCATAAGTTGAAGGGGGCAGACCCATCATCCAGTATGTGTAGGCATGTGCACACATATTGCTCCACCACGTTGCTGAAATGCTGCCTCCTGCTAAGACGTCCCATATCAGCAGGTGGTGCTGGTTGTTGTGTCGTGCTGACAAAGCTGTTCCACATTTTAGTCATGATAACACTGCCTTCTGAGGTGCTGGTGGTTCCTCCTCCTCTGCCTTCGCCTTGTGCTTCTACTATGACCCCGCTGTCAGGTGGTAATGCCACCAGCTGCGCGTCTACCAGCGTGCGCTTGTACTCGCGCATCTTACGATCACGCTCCAGTGACTGAATTGAGGACTGTATGTTGTCCTTGTAACGGGGATCCAGCAGCGGGGCCACTCAGTAATCAGCACAAGTTAGAATGTGGGCAACTCAGCAGTCATTGCGGATATACTGCAGCATGTAATCACTCATGTGTGCCAGGCTGCCCAGAGGAAATGAAAATCAGTCCTCTGTGGGAGGTGTATTGTCTGTGTCCTCTGTATTCCCCTAGCCATGCACCAGTGATGGCCATGAGCTGGTCTGGGTGCCACCCTGCTGTGAACAAGGTTCTTCCTCCTCCATCTCCTCCTCCTCAACCTCCACCTGGTCATCCTCCAGAACTGTGCCCTGGCTGGACAATTGTGTACCTGGCGTTTGTGGTGCAGGAACCCACCCTCGGAGCCACTTGTGAATTACTGGCCGGAAACCCTATGAAATGATCCCTCTTCCTCCTCCTCCTGTGCTACATCTCTCTTCCATCATCGCCAGCAGCGTTTTTTCAAGGAGGCATAGAAATGGGATAGTAACGCTGAGAATCGTTATCGGCACTGGCCATGTTGGTGGAGTACTCAAAACAGTGCAACAAGGCACACAGGTCTCGCATGGAGGCCCAGTCATTGGTGGTGAAGTGGTGCTGTTCCACAGATCAACTCACCTGTGTGTGCTGCAGCTGAAACTCCACTATCGTCTGGCCAGCATGTGCAAGGTGGAGTTCCACCTTGTAGGCATGTCGCATATGAGGCGGTGAGCGGGAAGGCTGAAGTTATGCTGCAGAGCTGACAGGCCAGCAGCAGCAGGGTGAGAATGCCGAAAGCGCGCACAGACGGCCTGCGCTTTCTGCAGCAGCTCTGACATATTGGGGTAATTTTAAGGCCTCATGCACACGACAGTTTTTTTTCACGGTCCGCAAAAACGGGGTCCGTGGGTCCGTGATCCGTGACCGTTTTTTCGTCCGTGGGTCTTCCTTGATTTTTGGAGGATCCACGGACATGAAAAAAAAGTCGTTTTGGTGTCCGCCTGGCCGTGCGGAGCCAAACGGATCCGTCCTGAATTACAATGCAAGTCAATGGGGACGGATCCGTTTGATGTTGACACAATATGGTGCCATTTCAAACGGATCCGTCCCCATTGACTTTCAATGTAAAGTCTGGAGTTCTTTTATACCATCGGATTGGAGTTTTCTCCAATCCGATGGTATATTTTAACTTGAAGCGTCCCCATCACCATGGGAACGCCTCTATGTTAGAATATACTGTCGGATATGAGCTACTTCGTGAACCTCAGATCCGACAGTATATTCTAACACAGAGGCGTTCCCATGGTGATGGGGACGCTTCAGGTTAGAATACACTACAAACTTTGTACAAGACTGCCCCCTGCTGCCTGGCAGCACCCGATCTCTTACTGGGGGATATGATAGCACAATTAACCCCTTTAGGTGCGGCACCTAAAGGGGTTAATTGTACTATCATATTCCCCTGTAGGAGATCAGGCCTGCCAGGCAGCAGGGGGCAGCCCCCCCCTCCCCAGTTTGAATATCGTTGGTGGCACAGTGTGCCAACCACCATCGGCCCCCCCTCCCTCCCTCTATTGTATTAAATCGTTGGTGGCACAGTGTGCCAACCACCATCGGCCCCCCTCCCTCCCTCTATTGTATTAAATCGTTGGTGGCACAGTGTGCCAACCACCATCGCCCCCCCCCTCCCTCTATAGCAGTAACATTGGTGGCAGTGTGCGGTCTCAACAGTAGAAGATTCATACTTACCGGCTTGCTGCTGCGATGTCTGTGTCCGGCCGGGAGCTCCTCCTATTGGTAAGTGAAAGGTCTGTGCGGCGCATTGCTAAAGAACTGTCACTTACCAGTAGGAGGAGCTCCCGGCCGTTCACAGACATCGCAGCAGCAAGCAGGTAAGTATGAATCTTCTACTGTTGAGACCGCACACTGCCACCAATGTTACTGCTATAGAGGGAGAGGGGGGGTGGCGGGGGGGGCGATGGTGGTTGGCACACTGTGCCACCAACGATTTAATACAATAGAGGGAGGGAGGGGGGCCGATGGTGGTTGGCACACTGTGCCACCAACGATTTAATACAATAGAGGGAGGGAGGGGGGGGCGATGGTGGTTGGCACACTGTGCCACCAACGATATTCAAACTGGGGAGGGGGGGGGGTCTGCCCCCTGCTGCCTGGCAGCCCTGATCTCTTACAGGGGAATATGATAGTACAATTAACCCCTTTAGGTGCCACACCTGAAGGGGTTAATTGTGCTATCATATCCCCCTGTAAGAGATCGGGTGCTGCCAGGCAGCAGGGGGCAGTCTTGTACAAAGTTTGCAGTATATTCTAACTAGAAGCGTCCCCATCACCATGGGAACGCTTCTGTGTTAGAATATACTGTCGGAAATGAGTTTTCACGAAGTGAAAACTTAGATCAGAAAAAGCTTTTATGCAGACGGATCTTCGGATCCGTCTGTATGAAAGCAACCTACGGCCACGGATGCCAATCTTGTGTGCATCCGTGTTCTTTCACGGACCCATTGACTTGAATGGGTCCGTGAACCGTTGTCCGTCAAAAAAATAGGACAGGTCATATTTTTTTGACGGACAGGATACACGGATCACGGCCTCGGCTGCAAAACGGTGCATTTTCCGATTTTTCCACGGACCCATTGAAAGTCAATGGGTCCGCGAAAAAAAACGGAAAACGGCACAACGGCCACGGATGCACACAACGGTCGTGTGCATGAGGCCTAAAGGAACCTCTGCACCACCAAATTCATCACAAGTGCCAGGCAAGGGATGTGCGTCAAACCGGATAGTCCCAGAGCTGCTTCGAGATTTCATCCATAGCCGCACACCACCAGGCCGGGCTTGAGGCTCACTGGCACCAACCATTCATCGGTCTGTTGTTCCATGCTCGTCCACAGCTCCAGATAAGTTTTAAAACTGCCTGCTGTCGTTTACCCCTGGCTGTGCTAAAGTTGGTGGTGAAGGTGTTACGCTGACAGGATGAGGAGGCGGTAGAGGATGAGGAAGCGGAGTAGGAGGAGGAAGCAACAGGAGGCAAAGTGAAGCGCCCTGCAATCCTCGGTGGTTGAAGGACATGCACCAAACTGCTATCCGCCTCAGGCCCAGCCGTCACTGCATTTACCCAGTGTGCTGTTAGGGAGATATAACGTCCCTGACTGTGCTTACTGGTCCACGTATCCATAGTGTACACCTAATTTTGTTCCCCACTTGGTTGTGCAGGGAAGGAATGGCTCGCCTGGAAAAGTAGTGGCGGCTGGGCGCGACGTACTGTGGGACAGCCACCGCCATAAGGCTTTTAAAACTCTCCGCCTCCACCAGACGGAATGACAGCATTTCAATGGCCAGTAATTTTGAAATGCTGGCATTCAAGGCCAGGGATCGCGGGTGGGTAGGGGTGATAGAGAGTTGAACGCTTTAATGGGACATTGTGGAGATGCTTGGTGACCCAGGTGGTGGCGTTGCTGCCAGATCCTCTGTTTGCGGGGTGGCAGGTGCCACTGTCATTCCAGAGGTGGATGAAGAGGCTGAGACTGCAGCAGAAGAGGAAGCAGGAGTAGCTAGAGACCTTTATTTTTTTTTGAGGTGTCTACTCCACTGCAGCTCATGCTTTGCACTTAGATGCCTGGTCATGCAGGTTGTGCTCAGGTTGAGAACGTTTATGCCTCGCTTCAGGCTCTCGTGTCTTGTCGTCAGCACATTGTCTGAAGAACTGCCACACCAGCGAACTCCTTGGAGCTGGCGTACTGTCTAGGGAACGGACTCTCTGCTTTTGCACCCTTCTACCTCTTCTGCTGTGCTGGTGGCTCTCCTCCCAACTACACAGGTCACTCACATGACCTTAATTTCATGTGGGGTCGAGGACCTCATCGTCCTCCACATCATCTTCCACCCAGTCTTCACCCCTGCCCTCCTTGTCGGTCTGCACACTGCAGAAACCACAGCAGTTGGCACCTATGTTTCGTCCTCATCCAAGACGTGCTGCGGTGGTCCTCCCATGTACTCATCCTGAAACATAAGTGGTTGGGCATCGGTGCACTCAATCTCCTCCACTTCTGGGGCAGGGCTATGTGGATGGCCCTGGGAAACCCTGCTAGCAGAGTCATCAAATAGCAGAAGAGTTCTGGCCTCACCATTCGTAGAGCCGCATTCGGACCTACCAAATAACGCTGAAGGTTCTGTCGCCTACTCGCACCTGAGGAAGGTATTTCACTTGTGTGTGTAGCTGGCACAGATTGACCACGTCCTCTGCCTGCAACAGGAGCTCCACCAGCAGCACCATGACCGGGGCCACGTCCCTTATTTGACGCTATCCTCATTCTTTGCGTTCACCCACCAAACTAACAGATGATTTTTGTCAGGCTCCAATGTAACCTCCAATAGTCAACAATTAAGTTCACTAATAGTAAGGCAGTGCCGGTGCCAAAAAGAGGAAACATTTCTTGAGGTCACACAACAGCGTGACAGGGGAATTTTATACAATTACTTCATGGTCCTAATTTTCTTTTTTATTTGTCAACCAACATTGTAACTGCAGTATTGACTGGTTGAATTTGACTATGACAAATGCAGCAAAGGCCTCAGATGTAGGGTCTTGTAAAAAATTGGTGTTTTTTTAAACCCAGAATAAAACAGCAGTATTTAAAGTTTGTATTTGACTGTCACAAATGCAACAAAAGCTGCAAATGTATTATCTTGCCCAAAATGGGTGTTTATTTAAAACAAGAATGTAACAGCAGTATCTAACACTTACATTGGACTGTCAGAAATGCAGCAAAGGCCGCAAATGCATTATCTTGCCCAAAATGGGTGTTTTTTTTAAAACAAGAATTTAACAGCAGTATTTAAAGTTTGTATTTGACTGTCAGAAATGCAACAAAGGCCGCAAATGTATTATCTTGCCCAAAATGGGTGTTTATTTAATAACAGAATAAAACAGCAGTAACTAACACTTGTATTTCACAGTGACACTGTGCAGCCAAGGCCCCAGATGTAGTGTATTGCAAAAAATTGGTGTTTTTTAAACCCAGAATATAATTGCAGTATTTCAAGCTTGTATTTCACAGTGACAAATGCAGCAAAGGCCCCAGATGTAGGGTATTGCCAAAAATTGGTGTTTTTTTAAAACCAAAATATAATTTCAGTATTTCAAGATTGTATTTCACTGTGACAAATGCAGCAATGGCTGCAAATATAGTATCTTGCCCAAAATGGGTGTTTTTTAATAACAGAATATAACAGCAGTATCTAACGCTTGCATTTCACTGTGACAAATGCAGCAAAGGCCGCAAATGTATTATCTTGCCCAAAATGGGTGTTTGTTTTAACAACAGAATATAACATCAGTATCTAATGGTTATATTTCATTGTGACAAATGCAGCAAAGGCCCCAGATGTAGGTTATTGCAAAAAATTGGTGTTTTTTTAAACCCAGAATATTATTGCAGTATTTCAAGCTTGTAATTCACTGTGATAAATTGAACAAAGGCCCCAGATGTAGGGTATTGCCAAAAATTTGTGTTTTTTTAAACCCAGAATATTATTGCAGTATTTCAAGCTTGTATTTCACTGTGACAAAAGCAGCAAAGGCCGCAAATGTTTTATCTTGCCCAAAATGGGTGTTTTTTTTATAACAGAATATAACAGCAGTATCTATTGCTTGTATTTCACTGTGATAAATGCAGCAAAGGTTGCAAATTTTGTATCCTGCCCAAAATGGGTGGTTTCTTTTTGTAACAGAATATAACAGCAGTATATAACGCTTGTATTTCACTGTGACATATGCAGCAAAGGCCCCAGATGTAGGGTATTGAAAAAAATTGGTGTTTTTTTTAAACCCAGAATATAATTGCAGTATTTCAAGCCTGTATTTCACTGTGACAAATGCAGCAAAGGCACCAGATGTATGATATTGCCAAAGATGGGTGATTTTTTAAACCCAGAATATTATTGCAGTATTTCAAACTTGTATTTCACTGTGTCAAATGCAGCAAAGGACCCCGATGTAGGGTCTTGCACAATATGGGTGATTTTTTTAAACCCAGAATATAATTGCAGTATTTCAAGGTTGTACTTCACTGTCACAAATGCACATATGCTGTGCTTGTGCACTGAACTGGGCCACCGATGCCCACCTAACTAACAGACAGAAAAAAGTTTTTTTTTTATGTGTCACTGGGCTCAGGGCAGGGTAAATGGGTGTTTTATTAATAGCAGAATAGAACCACAGTATATGAAGGGGGGGGGGGGGATCCCACACGTACAGATGCAGACTAGGTCGCAATTAAAGATTTTTGCCCAAAATAGGTGGTTTATTAATAGCAGAATAGAACCACAGTATGTAAAGGGTGTATATCACACATACAGATCCAGACTAGGCCACAATTAAAGATTTTTGGCCAAAATTGGTGTTTTATTAATAGAAAATAGAACCACAGTATGTTAAGGGTGTATCTCCCACGTACAGATGAAAACTAGGCCGCAATTAAAGATTTTTGCCTAAAATGGGTGTTTTATTAATAGCAGAATAGAACCACAGTATCTAAAGTGTGTATCTCACACGTACAGATGCAGACTAGGCCGCAATGAAAGATTTTTGCCCAAAATGGGTGTTTTATTATTAACAGAATAGAACCACAGTATGTAAAGGGTGTATCTCACACATACAGATGCAAACTAGGCCGCAATTAAAGATTTTTGCCCAAAATGGGTGTTTTATTAATAGCAGAATAGAACCACAGTATGTAAAGGGTGTATCTCACACATACATATGCAAAACTAGGCCGCAATGAAAGATATATGCCCAAAATGGGTGTTTTATTAATAGCAGAATAGAACCACAGTATGTAAAGGGTGTATCTCACACATACAGATGCAAAACATGGCCGCTATTAAAGTTTTTTGCCCAAAATGGGTGTTTTATTAATAGCAGAATAGAACCACAGTATGTAAAGGGTGTATCTCACACGTACAGATGCAAACTAGGCCGTAATGAAAGATTTTTGCCCACAATGGGTGTTTTATTAATAACAGAATAGAACCACAGTATGTAAAGGGTGTATCTCACACATACAGATGCAAACTAGGCCGCAATGAAAGATTTTTGCCCAAAATGGGAGTTTTATTAATAGCAGAATAGAACCACAGTATGTAAAGGGTGTATCTCACAATGACATATGCAGCAAAGGCTGCAAAATTTAGTTTTTTGCCCAAAATGGGTGTTTTATTAATAGCAGAATAGAACCACAGTATCTAAAGTGTGTATCTCACACGTACAGATGCAGACTACGCCGCAATTAAAGATTTTTGCCCAGAATGGGTGTTTTATTAATAGCAGAATAGAACCACAGTATGTAAAGGGTGTATCTCACTCGTACAGAAAACCCAGAAAATTATAGCTGTATTTCTAGCTTAAATTGCACACTGACTGAGTTTTTTCAAAGCCAGAAAATTAGTGAAGTATTTCAAACTTGTTTTTAACAATCACAGATGCAGCAAGGGCTGCAATATTAAGTATTTTGCCCAAAAAGGGTGTTTTTTTTTACTAACAGAATATGACAGCTGTATATATAACGCTTGAATTTCACACGTACAGATGCAGCAAGGGGTGTAAAATTGTGTATTTTGCCAAAAAAAGGTGCTTTTAAAACCCAGAAAATTATAGCTGTATTTATAGCTTAAATTGCACACTGACTAATACTGCAAAGGCACCAGATTTAGGATATGGCCAAAAAATTGTGTTTTTTTTAAAACCAGATTATTATTGCTGTATTTCAAGCTTGGATTTGAATGTCCCAAAAAACACAGATGCAGTGCTGGTGCACTGAGGTTGCATAAAATGGCCGCCGCCGCCCACCTAACTATGAGACGGATAAAAGTTATTTTTCTCCGTCACTGGGCTCAGGGCATGGTAAAAAGATTGTGCACTGCACCCACACAACTAAATCTATGTAGATCGCTGAGTTCAATTGGAGTTCTGATTAAAGATTCTGTCCTATTCTCTCCCTCACAGCAGCAGCATCCTCTCCCTACATTAAGCACAGCAGAGTGACATGCAGCGCTACGTAACTCCAGCTTATATAGAGGCTGGGTCACATGCTGCACTGGCCAATCACAGCCATGCCATTAGTAGGCATGGTTGTGATGGCTTCTAAGGTAACACAGTTAAACGCTTGTTGATTGGCTGCTCTGCAGCCTTTCAAAAAGCGCTAAGAAATCGCCGAACAGCGAACCCAAACTTTTACTGAAATGTTCGGGTCCAGGGTCCAAAAATCCTAAAGTTCGGTACCACCCAGGTCTTCAAAGTTCCCCCCTCCCGGAAAACAACGTGACAGGGCATCTGCCTTCACATTTTTAACCCTGGGGCGGAACGTAACAAATAAAATTAAACCTAGAAAAGAACAAAGACCATCTGGCCTGTCTCGGGTTCAGACGCTTGGCCGATTCCAAGTAGGCCAGATTCTTATGGTCTGTAAACACGGTAATAGGGTGTCTGGCTCCCTCTAATCAATGGCGCCTTTCCTCAAAAGCTAATTTGATGGCCAACAACTCCCTATCTCCGACATCGTAATTTCTCTCTGCAGAGGAGAGTTTTCTTGAAAAAAAAGGCACACGGTCGCCATTTGGCAGGAGAGGGACCCTGATATAAGACAGCACCCACACCCACCTCAGAAGAGTCTACCTCAACAATAAAAGGTAGAGAGACATCAGGTTGTACCAAAATGGGAGCGGAAGCAAAACTCTCTTTGATACTAGAAAAGGTTTAAGAACATCTACCGACCACGAAGAAAAATCTACCCCCTTTTTAGTCATATCAGTGAGTGGCTTAACAACAGAGGAATAATTCAAAATTAACTTTCTGTAATAATTGGCAAAACCCAAAAACCGCATCAGCGCCTTCTGATTCTCAGGAAGCTCCCAATCAAGCACAGCAGGGACCTTCTCAGGGTCCATGCGAAAACCAGTAGCGGAGAGAAGAAAACCAAGAAATTGAATTTCCGGAGCCGCAAACACACATTTTTCCAGTTTAACGTACAATTTATTATCCTGCAGAATCAGCAAGACCTGACGTAGGTGCTCCCGATGAGTCTTGAAATCAGGAGAAAAAATCTAAATGTCATCCAGATACACCAGTACAAATTTCCCCATTAAATTATGAAAAATGCTGTTCACAAAATGTTGGAAGACTGCCGGAGCATTCATCAAACCAAAGGGCATAACCAAATTCTCGAAATGACCCTCAGCGGTATTGAAGGCTGTCTTCCATTCGTCCCTGACTCTGACTAGGTTGTATGCCCCTCTTAAATCCAACTTAGAAAAAACCTTAGCCCCAACAATCTGGTTAAACAGGTCCGGGATCATAGGAAGCGGATATGGGTCACGAACCGTGATACGGTTCAGCTCCCTGAAATCCAGACAAGGTCTTAAAGAACCATCTTTTTTCTTAACAAAAAAAAACCAGCGGCAACTTCGAGGGTCGGATGTGTCCCTTTCTCAGGCTCTCAGAGATTTAAGTACGCATAGCGACTCTTTCAGGTTGGGAGAGATTGTATAAACGTGATTTAGGCAGTTTGGCGCCTGGGATGAGATTAATAGGGCAGTCGTACTCCCGATGCGGGGGCAACTCCTGGACACCACTCTCGGAAAACACATCCGAAAATTCAGAGAGAAAAGATGGCACAGTCTTGGTAGAAATCTCTGAAAGAGACGCCGTGAGGCAATTCTCTCTGCAAAACTCACTCCAACCATTTATTTGCCTTGCTTGCCAATCAATGGTGGGGTTATGTTTAGTGAGCCAGGGTAGCCCCAACACTAGAGGAGTAGGTAATCCACTTAAGACGAAACATGACATATCCTCAACATGAGCGTCACCCACAGTCAAACGGATATTGTGAACTATGCCCTTTAGCGATCTTTGAGAAAGTGGAGCGGAATCGATAGCAAAAACAGGTATATCCTTTTCCAAAGTGCATACCTGGAAACCATGCGTTATTGCAAATTGATTATCAATGAGATTAACAGCTGTTCCACTATCTACAAAAATCTCACAAACAATGTTCTTGCTGTCTAGCGCCACCCTGGCAGGTAGGAGAAAACGGGAACTACAAATAAATGGCAAACCTTCAATTTCCGCATCAACCTTGCCAATAGTAGCAAATGAAAAGTTTTTAGAGGGTTTTTTCTTTTTGTTTTTCTTTTATTACCCTCAGAAAACTGCATGAATCCCCTAGAGGGGCGAACATTACACCCACAACAGAAACAAACCCTCCTCTGAGAGCTAAATCCTCTACTATCAGAGGCAAGCAAACCCAGCTGCATGGCCTCCTCCTCAGAGGGGATTGAGAGAGTCTGAGACCCCTGCACACTGAATGAGACAGCCCCACTGTCCTTGGACTGAATATGACAGGAAGGAGTAGTCTCCTCTCTCT
The DNA here is from genome assembly GCF_014858855.1 of Bufo gargarizans. Taxonomy (NCBI): domain Eukaryota; kingdom Metazoa; phylum Chordata; class Amphibia; order Anura; family Bufonidae; genus Bufo; species Bufo gargarizans. Next base: position 410,903,088 of record NC_058084.1, on the reverse strand, counting down.
CTAAGACGCCTGTCAATACGAACAGCTAGAGACATGGCAGATTCTAACGAGGTTGGTCTCTCATGAAAAGCAATTGCATCTTTCAATCTTTCTGAAAGACCATTGCAAAATTGACTTCGGAGTGCAGCATCATTCCAACCAGTATCAGCTGCCCATCTCTGAAATTCTGAACAATATATCTCTGTGGACTGTTTAACCTGGCATAAAAGACGCAGTTTAGATTCAGCCAGAGCAATATGATCCGGGTCATCATATATCTGTCCCAGGGCTGCAAAAGATTCATCCACCGATCGGAGGGGCCGTGCCCCGACCGGCAGCGAAAAGGCCCAAGACTGAGCGTTATCCCTGAGCAGCGAGATGATGATCCCCACCCTCATCACCAGAGGAATAGGGAAGTAGGAGTTTGCAAGCCTCTCTAAAGCGAACAAAATTCTCACTACCCCCGGAGAACGTATCTGGAAGCGAGATCTTAGGCTCAGAACAAACTCCATGAACGCAAGCAGAACCGGTCACCTGAAACTGAGACACAGTTTTATGGAGATCTGCTACCTCCAGTGAAAGACCTTGCATGCGGTCAATCAAGGCTGAAACCAGATCCATGCTTAACATGGTTATGGCGGTTTATTGTCACGGATGGTGTTGCAGAAAGCTGGAACTTATAAATAAACATCCGACTGGCTTGATCCCAAACTAAGGAGCATATGGGTGAGCCCTATAAAACCCCTAGAGCTCTCCCTGACTGCTATGCCCATGCAAAGGTCTTAATGGTAGACGATTGCACGCCCTCGTACCTTTTACTATGTGACACCTGAAAACCCTATAATAGTGAGGGGACACGACCACCGGCTCCCTGCACTTAATACGGACGGAGTCAGGGTCACTTACAATCAAGCCAGGAAGGAAACACAAATAAAGGAAACAGACTTATCTGAGGAATCAGGAGAAGCAGTATCCAGCAGTGAACACAATCCAGGAAGAAGTATGAACCGCAAAGTGAGGCAGTAAGGGAGGGAATATAAAGGGAGACAATCAGTGCAAATAGGTGACAGCTGGGAGAAGGAAAAGAGATGAGAAAGTGAAACCAAAACAAAGAACATCATACAACAGGTAGAGAAGAACGTCCGCCAGATCTTCTCACAGAGCTGGCGGTGACATATAACCTGTGATAACCCTCTCCAGCCGTGCTAAACAAACATTCAGACAATACACTGGCTGCAGGGCAGGCCAGCACCTCCAAGGCGCAAATGGCAAGCTCAGGCCAGGTGCCCAATTTGGAGACCCATAAGTTGAAGGAGGCAGACCCATCATCCAGTATGTGTAGGCATGTGCACACATACTGCTCAACCACGTTGCTGAAATGCTGCCTCCTGCTAAGACGTCCCATATCAGCAGGTGGTGCTAGTTGTTGTGGCTTGCTGACAAAGCTGTTCCACATTTCGGGCATTATAACCCTGCCTTCTGAGGTGCTGGTGGTGCCCCAGCTGCGTTGGCGACCTCTTCCTCCTCCTCCTCCTCTGCCTTCGCCTTGTGCTTCTACTGTGCCCCCGCTGTCAGGTGGGAATGCCACCAGCTGCGCGTCTACCAGCATGCCCTTGTACTCGATCATCTTACGATCACGCTCCAGTGACGGAATTGAGGACTGTATATTGTCCTTGTAACAGGGATCCAGCAGTGTGGCCACCCAGTAATCAGCACAAGTTAGAATGTGGGCAACTCAGCGGTCGTTGCGGAGACACTGCAGCATGTAATCACTCATGTGTGGCAGGCTGCCCAGAGGCAAGTCCTCTGTGGGAGGTGTATCGTCTGTTTCCTCTCTATCCCCCTAGCCATGCACCAGTGATGGCCATGAGCTGGTCTGGGTGCCACCCTGCTGTGAACAAGGTTCCTCCTCCTCCATCTCCTCCTCCTCAACCTCCACCTGGTCATTCTCCAGAACTGTGCCCTGGCTGGACAATTGTGTACCTGGCGTATGTGGCAGTAGGAGGCGGTAGAGGAGGAGGAAACGGAGTAGGAGGAGGAAGCAACAGGAGGCAAAGAGAAGCGCCCTGCAATCCTCGGTGGTTGAAGGACATGCACCAAACTGCTATCCGCCTCAGGCCCAGCCGTCACTGCATTTACCCAGTGTGCTGTTAGGGAGATAGCTGTTAGGGAGATATAACGTCCCTGACCGCGCTTACTGGTCCACGTATCCATAGTGTACATCTGATTTTGTCCCCCACTTGGTTGTGCAGGGAAGGGATGGCTCGCCTGGAAAAGTAGTGGCGGCTGGGCGCGACGTACTGTGGGACAGCCACCGCCATAAGGCTTTTAAGACTCTCTGTCTCCACCAGATGGAATGACAGAATTTCAAAGGCCAGTACTTTTGAAATGCTGGCATTCAGGGCCACGGATTGCAGGTGAGTAGGGGTGATAGAGAGTTGAACGCTTCCATGGGATATTGTGGAGATGCTTGGTGACCCAGGTGGTGGCGTTGCTGCCAGATCCTCTGCTTGCGGTGTGGCAGGTGCCACTGTCATTCCAGAGGTGGATAAAGAGGCTGAGACTGCAGCAGGAGAGGAAGCAGGAGTAGCTAGAGACCTTTCTTTGTTTTTGAGGTGTCTACTCCACTGCAGCTCATGCTTTGCACTTAGCTGCCTGGTCATGCAGGTTGTGCTCAGGTTGAGAACATTTATGCCTCGCTTCAGGCTCTGCAAAAAAGTGTCACACATCTGGTATCGCCGTACTCAGGAGAAGTTGGGGAATGTGACAACTTTTCCCATTTTTTTATAGAAAGTTGGCATTTGACCAAGATATTTATCTCACCCAGCATGGGTATATGTAAAATGACACCCCAAAACACATTCCCCAACTTCTCCTGAGTACGGAGATACCACATGTGTGACACTTTTTTGCCGCCTAGGTGGGCAAAGGGGCCCACATTCCAAAGAGCACCTTTTGGATTTCACAGGCCATTTTTTACACATTTTGCTTGCAAACTACTTCTCACGCATATGGGCCCCTAAAATGCCAGGGCAGTATAACTACCCCACAAGTAACCCCATTTTGGAAATAAGACACCCCAAGGTATTCCGTGAGGGGCATGGCGAGTTCCTAGAATTTTTTATTTTTTGTCGCAAGTTAGTGGAATATGGGACTTTGTAATTAAAATAATAAAAAAAAAATCATAATTTTCCGCTAACTTGTGACAAAAAATAAAAAAATCTAGGAACTCGCCATGCCCCTCACGGAATACCTTGGGGTGTCTTCTTTCCAAAATGGGGTCACTTGTGGGGTAGTTATACTGCCCTGGCATTTTAGGGGCCCATATGCGTGAGAAGTAGTTTGAAATCAAAATCTGTAAAAAATGCCCTGTGAAATCCGAAAGGTGCTCTTTGGAATGTGAGCCCATTTGCCCACCTAGGCGGAAAAAAAGTGTCACAGATGTGGTATCGCCGTACTCAGGAGAAGTTGGGGAATGTGTTTTGGGGTGTCATTTTACATATATTTATGCTGGGTGAAATAAATATCTCGGCAAAAGACAACTTTTCCCATTTTTTTATACAAAGTTGGCATTTGACCAAGATATTTATCTCACCCAGCATGGGTATATGTAAAATGACACCCCAAAACACATTCCCCAACTTCTCCTGAGTACGGCGATACCACATGTGTGACACTTTTTTTGCAGCCTAGATGCGCAAAGGTGCCCAAATTCCTTTTAGGAGGGCATTTTTAGACATTTGGATCCCAGACTTCTTCTCACGCTTTAGGGCCCCTAAAAAGCCAGTGCAGTATAAATACCCCACATGTGACCCCATTTTGGAAAGAAGACACCCCAAGGTATTCAATGAGGGGCCTGGCGAGTTCATATAAATTATTTTTTTTTGGCATAAGTTAGCGGAAATTGATGTTTGTTTTTTTTTTATCACAAAGTCTCAATTTCCGCTAACTTGGGACAAAAGATTCAATCTTTCATGGACTCAATATGCCCCTCAGCGAATACCTTGGGGTGTCTTCTTTCCAAAATGGGGTCATTTGTGGGGTGTTTGTACTGCCATGGCATTTGAGGGTCTCCGCAATCATTACATGTATGGCCAGCATTAGGAGTTTCTGGTATTCTCCTTATATTGAGCATACAGGTAATGAGATTTTTTTTTCCGTTCAGCCTCTGGGCTGAAAGAAAAAAATGAAGATTTATTCATTCGCATCGATCAATGTGAATGAAAAAATCTCTGCCCAAAAAAAAAAAGGAGGGGAAAGGCGTCTGCCAGGACATAGGCGCTCCGCCCAACATCCATACCCACTTAGCTCGTTTGCCCTGGCAAACCCGATTTCTCCATTCACATCAATCGATGTGGATGAATAAATAATTGGCGGGATTTTTATTTTTATTTTTTATATACAGTGTTTGCCAAAGCATATGAACACCGCCGCCTCTTCAGCTCATATGCCTCGGCAAACGTATCTTTTACTGCAGAGGAGAAATCTCGTCTTGCAGCGCCGCATACACCGACTTGTGTGTAATCTGACAGCAGCGCAATGCTTCTGTCAGAATGCACATCAGTGCTGCAGCTAGTCGATCGGTTGGTCCACCTGGAAGGTAAAAAAAACAAAACAAAAAAGAAAAAACCAGGCCGCAACGCAATAATTTTATTAACTTTATAATAACCTTTGAACAGAACATATAAACTTTATTTAACTTTTGGAACTGAACGTTAACTTTTTTGCTTACTGGTGTTTTTTTTTTTTGTTAGTTTTTTTACCTTTATAGGACAAACCTCTCCTTCCCCATGGAACAATGTGCAAAGCGCAAATCGCCCAAAGATGTGGCGAAGTGCGTTATGCACTTTGTCCCAGGTGAAAGGAGAGGTTTGCAGCAGCTGTGTGTGAATTGGCCCTAATAGCCCTGTGTGCCTGTCCTCTGAGATGCAATACCTATGCTAGGTGTACCTGTGTGTGGTACTTCCGGAAACACTCTCCAAAGCATAGGGCAGGGTGGTCAGGGCAGTCAGGACAGAAATAGCGGGTGTCACGCCTTATTCCACTCCTGCTACAGACACGACATCTTTTTCGGGGTGACGGTTGGGTTGAGGTGCCAGGAACGACACTGGGGAAATGTCGCTCGTGTAGACGGCTAACTACACTGGTGGATGGATACAGGAGGTTCTCGATGATCTCTTCCTGAAATTTGAGGAAGGATCGTGTTCTCCCAGCCTTACTGTAGAGAACAAAACTATTATACAGAGCCAATTGAATTAAATATACAGACAGCTTCTTATACCAGCGTCTGGAGCATCGGGAAACTAAATACGGAGACAACATCTGGTCATTGAAGTCCACCCCTCCCATGTGAAGGTTATAGTCGTGGACTGAGAGGGGCTTTTCAATGACACAGGTTGCTCGCTCAATTTGGATTGTCGTGTTTGCGTGAATGGAGGAGAGCATGTAAACGTCACGCTTGTCTCTCCATTTCACAGCGAGCAGTTCTTCGTTACACAAGGCAGCCCTCTCCCCCCTTGCAAGACGGGTGGTAACGAGCCGTTGGGGGAAGCCCGCGCGACTAGTTCGCGCGGTGCCACAGCAGCCAATCTGTTCTAGAAACAAATGCCTGAAGAGGGCCACACTTGTGTAGAAATTGTCCACATAAAGATGGTACCCCTTGCCAAATAAGGGTGACACCAAGTCCCAGACTGTCTTCCCACTGCTCCCCAGGTAGTCAGGGCAACCGACCGGCTCCAGGGTCTGATCTTTTCCCTCATAGATCCGAAATTTGTGGGTATAGCCTGTGGCCCTTTCACAGAGCTTATACAATTTGACGCCATACCGGGCGCGCTTGCTTGGGATGTATTGTTTGAAGCCAAGGCGCCCGGTAAAATGTATTAGGGACTCGTCTACGCAGATGTTTTGCTCAGGGGTATACAAATCTGCAAATTTCTGGTTGAAGTGGTCTATGAGGGGCCGAATTTTGTGGAGCCGGTCAAAAGCTGGGTGGCCTCTGGGACGGGAGGTGGTGTTGTCGCTAAAGTGCAGGAAATGCAGGATGGTCTCAAAACGTGTCCTGGACATAGCAGCAGAGAACATGGGCATGTGATGAATTGGGTTCGTGGACCAATATGACCGCAATTCATGCTTTTTGGTTAGACCCATGTTGAGGAGAAGGCCCAGAAAAATTTTAATTTCAGAAACTTGGACTGGTTTCCACCGGAAAGGCTGGGTATAATAGCTTCCCGGGTTGGCGGATATAAATTGTGTGGCATACCAGTTTGTTTCTGCCACAACTAAGTCCAAGAGCTCTGCAGTCAAGAACAGCTCAAAAAATCCCAGGGCCGAACCGATCTGAGCTGTCTCAACCCGAACTCCAGACTGGGCGGTGAAAGGGGGAACTAATGGTGCGGCTGAAGTTGGGGACTGCCAATCAGGATTTGCCAGCACCTCAGGGATTCTAGGGGGTCTACGGGCCTGTCTGTGTAGTGGCTGCGACGGGGTAACTACTGCACGTGCCACCGTACCAGCTTCAACTGTCCTTCTGGTGCTTGCCACTTCACCATGTTGTACGGCAGTGCTGGTACTAGGTCCAGGATGGGCTGCGCTGTTGGTGTATGCCTCACCACGTAATCCGACAGTGCCAGCCCCACTCTGCTGCCCTTGAAGCGGATCCTGCGCAATCTGTGGTCTAGCGACACGGGGCCGGGTACGCCTGGTGGTATCAGGGACCTCAACCTCCTCGTCCGAACTTTGGGTCAGACTGCCACTGCTTTCTACAGGTTCATATTCTGACCCGCTAGATTCATCAGATGAGGGTTCCCATTCCTCATCCGACTGGGTGAGAAGCCTGTAGGCCTCTTCAGAAGAATACCCCCTGTTTGACATTTGGGCTACTAAATTTAGGGGTATTCCCTGAGACTACCCAAGAAAAAAAGCAAGCCTGTCTTACAAATGGGAGGCTAGCAAAGTACCGGAGGCCGCTGCGGTTGATAAAAAAAATATCAAAACAGATTTTTTTATCGCCGCAGCGCGTGTAAAGTGATTGTGCAGTGATCAAAAAAAAAATATTTTTTGTCACTGCGGCGGGGCGGGCGTGGGTGAACGCACGTGTGGGCGACCGATCAGGCCTGATCGGGCAAACACTGCGTTTTGGGTGGAGGGCGAACTAAGGTGACACTAATACTATTATAGATCTGACTGTGATCAGCTTTGATCACTTACAGATACTATAAAAGTACAAAAGCTGATTAGCGATACGCTAATCAGCGAATAAGTGACTGCGGTGCGGTGGGCTGGGCGCTAACCGATTGCTAAACTACCTAACCAAGGGGCCTAAACTATCCCTAAAACCTAACAGTCAATACCAGTGAATAAAAAAGTGACAGTTTACACTGATCACTTTTTTCACTTTCACTAGTGATTGACAGGGGCAAGAAAGGGTGATCAAGGGGTTAATTGGGGTGCAGGGGGGTGATCTGGGGCTATGCGTGGTGTTTAGTGCTACTCACTGTGATGTCTGCTCCTCTGCTGGAACCAACCGACGAAAAGGACCAGCAGAGGAGCAGGGAAGCCATTTAACACATATTAACTAATATGATGTGTTAGATGGCTTGTGATTTGTGATTTTAAAAATCGCCAGCCTGCCAGCAACGATCATTGGCTGGCAGGCTGGTGACGTGACCCCCCTCTAACTTTTGCCGGCCCGCGATGCGCATGCGCGGGCCGGCTAATCGCGTCATCTCGCGTCTTGCGAGATGACGCGTATATGCGTGACTCTGCGCAGCGCTGCCGCCTCCGGAACGCAATCCTGCGTTAGGCGGTCCGGAGGCGGTTAAAACAAGAATGTAACAGCAGTATCTAACACTTGCATTGGACTGTCAGAAATGCAGCAAAGGCCGCAAATGTGTTATCTTGCCCAAAATGGGTGTTTTTTTTAAAACAAGAATATAACAGCAGTATTTATAGTTTGTATTTGACTGTCAGAAATGCAACAAAGGCCGCAAATGTATTATCTTGCCCAAAATTGGTGTTTTTTTAATACCAGAATACACCAGCAGTATCTTACGCTTGTATTTCACTGTGACAAATGCAGCAAAGGCAGCAAATTTATTATCTTGCCCAAAATGGGTGTTTTTTTAATAACTGAATAAAACAGCAGTATCTAACGCTTGTATTTCACTGTGACAAATGCAGCAAAGGCCCCAGATGTAGATTATTGCAAAAAATTGTTGTTTTTTTAAACCCAGAATATAATTGCAGTATTTCAAGCTTGTATTTCACTGTGACAAATGCAGCAAAGGCACCAGATGTAGGGTATTGCAAAAAAAATTGTGTTTTTTAAACCCAGAATATAATTGCAGTATTTCAAGCTTGTATTTCACTGTGACAAATGCAGCAAAGGCACCAGATGTAGGGTATTGCAAAAAAAATTGTGTTTTTTAAACCCAGAATATAATTGCAGTATTTCAAGCTTGTTTTTCACTGTGACAAATGCAGCAAAGGTTGCAAATTTAGTATCTTGCCCAAAAGGGGTGTTTTTTTTAATAACATAATTTAACAGCAGTATCTAACGCGTGTATTTTACTGTGACAAATGCAGCAATGGCCGCAAATATAGTATCTTGCCCAAAATTTGTGTTTTTTAATAGCAGAATATAACAGCAGTATCTAACGCTTGTATTTCACTGTGACAAATGCAGCAAAGGCCCCAGATGTAGGTTATTGCAAAAAATGGGTGTTTTTTTAAAGCCAGAATATAATTGCAGTATTTCAACCTTGTGTTTCACTGTGATAAATGCAGCAAAGGCCCCAGATGTAGGGTATTGCAAAAAATGGGTGTTTTTTTAAACCCAGAATATTATTGCAGTATTTTAAGCTTGTATTTCACAGTGACAAATGCAGCAAAGGCCCCAGATGTAGGGTACTGCCAAAAATTGATGTTTTTTTAAACCCAGAATATTATTGCAGTATTTCAAGCTTGTATTTCACAGTGACAAATGCAGCAAAGGCCCCAGATGTAGGTTATTGCAAAAAAATAGGTGTTTTTTTTGACCCAGAATATAATTGCAGTATTTCAAGCTTGTATTTCACTGTGACAAAAGCAGCAAAGGGCGCAAATTTATTTTGTTGCCCAAAATGGGTATTTTTTTAATAACAGAATATAACAGCAGTATCTAACGCTTGTATTTTAATGTGATAGATGCAGCAAAGACCCCAGATGTAGGGTATTGAAAAAAATCGGTGTTTTTTTAAACCCAGAATATAATTGCAGTATTTCAAGCTTGTATTTCACTCTGACAAATGCAGCAAAGGCTCTAGAGGTAGGGTATTGCCAAAAATTGGTATTTTTTTTTAAACCCAGAATATAATTGCAGTATTTCAAGCTTGTATTTCACAGTAACAAATGCAGCAAAGGCACCAGATGTAGGGGATTGCAAAAAATGGGTGTTTTTTTTTTAAACTAGAATATTATTGCAGTATTTCAAGCTTGCATTTTACTGTGGTCACAAATGACCCAGATGTAGGGTCTTGCACAAAATGGGTGATTTTTTTAAACCCAGAATATAATTGCAGTATTTCAAGCTTGTACTTGACTCTCACAAATGCACATATGCTGTGCTGGTGCACTGAACTTGCATAAAATGGCCACGATGCCCACCTAACTAACAGACAGATAAAAGTTTTTTTTCTGTGTCACTGGGCTCAGGGCAGGGTACAAAAATTGTGCACTGCACCCACAAACCAAAATCGCTGTAGATCACTGAGTTAACAAGCACTTCTGATAAAAGATTCTTTCCTATTCTCTCCCTTACAGTAGCAGCATCCTATCCCTACACTAATAAGAGCAGAGTGATGTGCAGCGCTACGTGACTCCAGCTTATATAGAGGCTGGGTCACATGCTGCACTGGCCAATCACAGCCATGCCATTAGTAGGCATGCCTGTGATGGCTTCTAAGGGCACACGAGTTAAACACTTGTTGAATGGTTGCTCTGCAGCCTTTCAAAAAGCGCCATTAACTCGCCGAACACCGGACCCAAACCCAAACTTTTACTGAAAAGTTCGGGTTCAGGTCCGGGGTCCAAAAATCCTAAAGTTCGGTACGAACCCGAACTTTTCAGTTCTGGTTCGCTCAACCCTAGACTGTGACAATGTGTTATACCAGACTGGAGCGGGCACAGGCATTAAAAATATACAAATTTATAAAAAATACTTTTAGGTCATTTGGGACATTTTTTTTATAAAATTGCATAGAAATGTAGTTACTCTTTAAACTAGCACTCCACACAATCATATAACAATGTATAATACGCATAATGATAATTTTTATTAGAAAATACAGACAAGTCAAGACCCCAAAAAAAATAACACCATGATGTGTACTCTCCCTAAACTGATCCCATCTCCATCTCTGCAAAGGAGAACAATATAAATGAGTTGTGTTGCTAAAGTAATGAAGATCTACCAAAAATAAAAAATCGGAAATAATACAATACCACTTGAAGCAGGGACCCTCCGAAATGACACATCAATAACTGTCCAAATATTAAAGCAGCATAGCACTCAGGGCTGCCATCAGAAATTTCAGGGCCCAATACAGTTTTGAGCCACCCTCCCCTACGCATAAAGGCCCACCCTGCACATCCCCAACCCCTCCCTGCACATCCCCACTTTCCGCATGTTGTCTGGTCATTCAGGAGAATACAGCACTACATACCTCTTACCTTCAGTGATATTTCCTAGTGTCATCCTGGTGGCACCCCAACACTGCCTGCTGTTCTCCCCAATGCCTCCAATGTGTGTCTTTAGTAATAATAATGCCCTCTATAGAACCCCCTAAAATGCTCCCAGTAATAATAATGCCCCTATAATGCCCCCATTAATAATAGTGAGTAAAACCTAAATAATAATAATAGTACCTACACCAATAATAATCCCCCCATGGTGCCTCCACCAGTATTATTGCACTATTGTGCACCCTGTTATAATAATGCCCTCAGTATTAAACATTTCTCCATAGTATCCATAGACCTGGCACAGGCAGTTGCGATGATGTTATACTGCCTCACAGGCTTCAAGCCTAGTGACCTCGGGCCTGTGAAGGTGAACTGCAGACGATACTGTGGAATCCAGGAGGGAAACCTGTGGCGGCCGGCCGGTTACATACGTACCTAGTGCTCCTGGAAGATGGCTGAAAAAGAGCCAGGGTGCAAGACCTGAGTGGTGGAGAACTAGTAAGCATGAGTTTTTCATTAAGTTATACATGCTAGGATCCATAAGTAAATAGTGATGATATCACAGAAAACCTCTGGCTCTTGGTATATCTATAGCTACCAGATCACCTTAATTTATATGGGTGAATGAGTTGTGATTGCAGTGGATATGCTGAGTGCAGCTACTGCGACTCCATCTCTATGCTTGCACTCAGCAGAACTGATTTAATTATGTGCATTTGGCTTCATGCTATAGAATAGTGTTACACTAGGGCTATATAAAGACTTTGTGCTGTTTGAGCTTGTCTTGTCCCTCAGTTCCTGCCTTTCTATATATAATAATAACACATACGCCACAGGAAACTTGGAGCATAACTATTCTGTTTGAACCGTGGTATCCACCCGAGAACACATCAAAAGCGCAGCGGGATCTCACCCACACTGTTGTGTTTTCCTACAATCAGCTTGAACTGTTCTTTACCATTTTTGTAAAAATAGCAAATAGGTGAGAAAAGCAAACTGGGATTTCATTTCTGCCGTTAATGTTGTTATGGTTGAAAATGATGTCCCTACTCCCTCGACGTCACTGAGAACCGACACAGAGGCTCTCCACCTGCAAGGCTTTAAAGAGGTAGATACTTAGAAAAGGTTAAATATTTTCTCTCACACAGTTTCCAGACATTTCAAAACCCACCACAATCAGGATCCTAGCACACTACGATATGTGGCCCTAGAAAGAATACAGCCCAACTGGAGGGGAGGGAACCACATCATGCATATGTCACGTGTAGAATCAAGAAGGATCTTTGAATTTGGCTCTTTAGTTCTGAAAGGAACTAGAAGTATTTGGTTTTCTATAGGTTGCTTGGGAGCGATGGGACATCAGAGTTTGGCTGTTTTGTCCCAGCACCCTGATCTCCCCTTACTCCCAGGCACCACTATACCTACACTCAGCAAGAAGTATGTTCCTTGCTGAATATGTGAACAAATATGTGAATAAATATGCGAAAAACCATACGAAAAAACATATGAATATCTTCTGCTAAACTATTATGTGAATACTCCCTGTTGAAAAATTATATGAATAACTATATGAATATATATATAACGCAGAGGAAATGTATATGTATTCGGGTTTTCTGTGTTTTTTTCTATGGTGGTTTTTTATCATAGATGAGATATACTGATATTTGATATATCATCGCTATTGAATCCATCATGGGTTGAATCAAAAGACTTGAGAAGGCGCACAGAAAACGCATATATGTACTATAATTTTTCTGTGGTGCGGTTGTGCATATGACGATATTTGACATTTGCCTTTGACCTATAAGTAAGCTTCCATTTTGGAATCCACTCCATGTCTTACCTAAATTTTTAATTAGATCTCAGGTTTTATCAATCATTTTAATCATGAACTATATAAAATGTTTGGAGGTGTGCAGTCCGGTAGCTACTGAGGAAGAGGCAGGCAGCCTCGAAACGCGTCTAGCGGACTACACAATTTCCACATCCAGTACTGGTCCGGACCCAAAGTACAGAAGGACTTCTGCGGAGAAAGAATTATTGGTCAATACAGATACCTACGGCAGTATATTGCAACATAGGACCTGGACATTCGTAATACCTAATTGTTACTATGGTATAAGGACCTGTGTACCACGTGATTGGGCGTGTACATCAGCTGACCTAACCACCTGACCTGTTTATCAGGATCACCTGACTTGAAACACGCCCCTCAAGCAAGGAAGCTGTGCGCTCCAAACCACACTCATCTAGCGTCCAGCGTCTTGGTGACCACACTGTTTACCGCTCCATGCAAGTATAACATCTAGCGAATTTGCTGATATACCAACGCAGTCAACATCACGGAGTGGTAAGAGTCTCATAGAGACAGTTTGATTCAGTTTGGCAGCCATTTATGCAGATGCTAATGGGCAACTTATGAGAGAAGTGGAGTGGTTTTCTATGTTCTATTATCTATCACCGCTGAATATTGCTATACAACTACTGCAACATAACTCAGGAAACTGTATATATCAGAATCTGCACTAATTGAGAGTGCCACCGTTGAATACCTCCAACTTTGGTTTTTTTTAGTGACATTTTAAGTTTATGCACTTTATTTTATTTCATTTGTATGTACTTTATTTGCATATATTGTATTTTTATATACTAAGGGATTTTATATATGGTTTTATATTGTGTGATATCTTGCACTAATAAAGTGTTGAATTTTCATTTGAGTGTTTCACATTCTTCCAGAAGGTGGTGTTGCCTGCTATTTTCTCTTATCCATTAAATATTTTCTCTCATCCCAGACTCCTTCCTGGCTGTACAGAGCAGTTATGTTATCCTTTGGAGGTTTCCATACCTACTGGTGCATCTCAATAAATTAGAATATCATCAAAAAGTTAATTTATTTCAGTCATTCAATTCAAAAAGTGAAACTCATATTCTATAGATTCATTACACACAGAGTGATCTATTTTGAGCATTTCTTTTAATGTTCATTATTATGGCTTACAGCTAATGAAAACCCAAAAGTCAGTATCACAGAAAATTTGAATGTTGTGAAAAAGTTCAATCTTGTAGTCTCATGGTGTCACACTCTAATCAGCTAATCATCACAAAACAGGTTTTCTAAGCCTTTAAATCAGGGGTGCACAACCTGCGGCCCCCAGAGCCATGGTTTGCGGCCCCCGCCCTGCTGGGCAGAAACACATCTGATCCTGCAATCAGCTGTGTTTCTGCACAGAGCGCCGCACAGCAGATGGATCACAGGTTTTGCTCCTGTACTGTAGCAGGAGCAGAAAGGGTCCCCGGCTATTAGTGAGAGCGGGGAAGCTGAGGAGAAGACAGAAGCGCTTTATTAGCGCTTCTCCCTTCTCCTCTATGAGTGCTCTGCAGTGTAGACCCAGTGATCATGTGATCGCTGGGTGTCTCAGGAACAGAGGAGTGCTGCCCTGATACAAAGCCTCCGCAGCAGGCTGGTTTCCCTGTAACTGGGTCTCCCAAAGGTCTTTCAGTGACTTCTTGGGGACAAATTATGCGGTAAAAATATATAAAAAAAAGTTAAAAAATTATTTAAAAAAATGTGAAAACTAAATAAATTAAAAAATAAAATAAAAAGGAAAAAGTGCTTAATAAAAGAGTGTTCACTGTCCCACCACAGTCTTTTTATGAAAGTGCAAAATTTTAAAAAGTGACAGTGTGCCCCAAAGTCTTTTTATGACCTCTTGGGGGACATTTTATGTAGCAGAAATATATTAAGTTTAAAAAAAATGATACATAAAAGAAAAACCACCCACACCAATCAAAACCGTCACCATTACCGCCCCATTCACGTGAAACTTTTCATATTATATAGCAAAACGGCCTACACAAAATAGAGAACTAATTATAATAATTTATTTTGGTGTCAGTTTGCATATTTAAAGAATAAGTAGCTATAGTTTGAAAAAATATATACTTTTAAAAAATGTTTTGTACAGTTTCCCCCAAATAAAAATTGTTGCAAAAATTATTTTGGTTGTCGAACAAATAAGATAGTTACAACCATTTGAACCACCACGCGCGCTAAATCACAAAAAAGTGTTTGGTCCTTAAGGCCTTTTCGGGCCTGGTCATTCAAGCGTTAACCCATAGGCACCTTTCCCACTAGCATGGTAATGTGCTTACTGGTTACTGCAGGGCGCCTATAACTTGATTATCAGGAGATGGTAGTAACCAGTGAGCTCTGTCCTCTGCAGTGAAGGAAAACGCAGATTTATAAATAGGAGGCAAGATGGATTTTTAACAAGTTCCTGCAGCATGGCCTCTGAAATCGAAAATTCATAATTACCTGCTCCACTCCGCTCTGGTCCTCTGCACTGCCCCCGCTGCCTCCATCTTCCGGTTCCTGCTCTGTTTACACCTGTCAGTGCATGGCCATGTTCACTTGCACAGCTCCAGTGAATGACTGGCTTCCGCAGTGACACGCTGCTTGTGGCCACATCACCGCCTAAGCCAGTCATTGGCTGGAGTGGTGTATGACCATGTCCATGCACTACCAGGTCTAAACAGCGGAGGCAATTCGAAGAACCAGAGAGGCGAGGAGCAAGTAAGTATAACTCTTCGGTTTCAGGGGCTATGCTGCAGCACGATATTTGGGACAATTACTGGGAACAAGTGTTCATAGGAGCGCTCATATCTTATATCTGACCAGTATAATCGTGCAGCTGATCAGTCGATAAACAAGGAATTGCTCATTTATCGGCTGATTTGTATATTTTATCAGGATGAAAGATGTCCGATTATCTGCAGCACGACTGTTGCAGTGATCACTCCTCCCCAGTCACTTTGCACTGGCTCGTATAATAGGCAGATGAGCGCCGATTAGCATTTTTTTATTTGCTGCCCCTTGAAATAGAGCGATGTGACAATGTGGCCCCCAGACCAAAAAAGGTCGTGCACCCCTGCTTTAAATAGTCCCTCAGTCTGGTTCAGTAGGCTACACAATCATGGGGAAGACTGCTGACTTGACAGTTGTCCAGAAGACAGTCATTGACACCCGCCACAAAAGGTCATTGCTAAAGAAGCTAGCTATTCACAGAGTGCTGTATCCAAGCATATTAATAGAAAGTTGAGTGGAAAGAAAAAATGTTGTTGAAAAGGGTGCACAAGCAACAGAGCTAAGATTTATTTCACATATGCGTGAAACAGATCCGGCAGGCTGTTCCGGCCAGAAACAGCCCGTCGGATCTGTCCCTGCCGAGCGCAACCATGCGCTGCTAGAATTCCATCCAACCCTATTCACTATAATGGGGGCTGTCGGAGATCCGGCCACAACCTGCAAATATGCCGAGGAGTGGCCGGATAAATACTGCCAAACAGCCTGCCAGATATGTTTCACACATATGTAAAACAAGCCTAAATGCAGCCTTGAAAGGTTTCTCAAGAAAAAAACATTCAATAATTTGGGGGGGAATTCACAAGGAGTGGACTGCGGCTAGAGTCAATGTTTCAAGAGCCACTACACACAGACATATCCAGGACATGGGTTACAACTGTCACATTCCTTGTGTCAAGCCACTCATGACCTAGAGACCACGTCAGAAGTATCTTACCTGGGCTAAGGAGAAAACGGACTGGACTGTTGCTCAGTGGTCCAAAGCCCTGTTCTCAGATAAAAGTAAATTTTGTATTTCATTTGGAAATCAAAGTCCCAGAGTCTGGAAGAAGAGGGGAGAGGCACACAATCCAAGTTGCTTGAGGTCCAGTGTGAGGTTTCCACAATCAGTAATGGTTTGGGGAACCTTGTCATCTGCTGGTGTTGGTCCACTGTGTTATATCAAGTTCAAAGTCAGCGTAGTCATCTTCCAGGAAATTTTAGAGCACTTCATGCTTCAGTCTGCTGACAAGCTTTATGGAGATGCTGATTTAATTTTCCAGCAGGACTTGGCACATTGCCACAGTGCCAAAGTACCAATACCTGCTTTAATAACCACAGTATCACTGTGCTTGATTGGCCAAAAAACTTGCCTGACCTAGACCCCATAGAGAATCTATGGGGTTTTGTCAAGAGTAGTGTTGAGCGAACCTGAACTGCAATGTTCGGGGCCGTACAGAAGCTGAAGTGAGGGAGAGTGTTAGGAATATCATCTGGCTATTTATACTGTGGGTCACCTATAGTGATTTGTTTGTAGGTGCAATACACCAGCTTTGCACCCCTGACACAGAAATATAATAATTAATCTGGCTGTTAATTCTGTAGGTGACCTATAGCAATTTTTTTGTGGGTGCATGATACAAAAATATAATAGTTAATCTGGCTGTTAGTTCGGTGGGTGACATATACCCATTTTTTGTGTGTGAGGTACACCTGCACTGCATCCGTGACAGGGAAATTAATATAGTTAATCAATCGTCTGTTAGTTCGGTGGGTGACATATTCCCATTTTTTGTGTGAGGTACGCCTGCACTGCATATGTGACAGCAAAATTAATATAGTTAATCTGTCTGTTAGTTCGGTGGGTGACCTTAAAGAATGAGGAGAGCATCAAATAAGGGACGTGGCCCTAGTCGTGGTGCTGCTGGTGCTGGTGGAGCTCCTGTTGCAGATAGAGGACGTGATCGATCTGTGCCAACTACACACCCAAATGAAACACCTTCCTCAGTTGCACGTAGGCGACAGAATGTTCAGCATTATTTTGTAGGCCTGAATACCAGTGGCGTCTCTAGCTTTCACATTTTGGGGGGGCACACTGGGGGCCAGGACAAAAGTAGGGGGGGCAGCTATAACAACGATACATTTACACAAGTATGCTTAGAAATGCTGCAATACTTTACCCAATACCTAAAACCGCAATAGGGAAGAAAAACCCCAATCACTCAGATGTCAACATGTCCTAGCTGCCTGGGGATCTGTGGATGACACATACCGTTTATAGCATCTTATGCTATGTGTCATCCACAGATCCACCCCATATCAGTGTCATACCAGGATCCCCCTCCCTATAAGGCCCCATTCACACATCCAAAATTTGCATAACGGAATTGCGGACCCATTCATTTCTATAGGGCAACACGACGTTCTGGTGGATACGGAAATGTGGACACGCACTTCCGGGTCCGCAATTCCGTTCCCGAAAAAAAAATTCGGACCCGCACATTACCGCTGCTACGGATGTCTAAATGGAGCCTAACAGTGTCAGTGG
The DNA here is from genome assembly GCF_014858855.1 of Bufo gargarizans. Lineage (NCBI taxonomy): Eukaryota > Metazoa > Chordata > Amphibia > Anura > Bufonidae > Bufo > Bufo gargarizans. Next base: position 410,885,215 of record NC_058084.1, on the reverse strand, counting down.
CACAGATCCCCCCCCCCCTCCCTATAACAGTGTCATCTACAGATCCCCCCCCCCCGTAACAGTGTCATGACATCCACAGACCCCCGACCCCCCCTCCCTATAACACTATAAGAGTATCATCCACAGATCCCTCCACCCCATAACATTGCAATAACTCATGACATCCACAGACCACAGATCCCCCTCCCACCGCTCACATTTGAACATGATTTCTCTAAACAGTAATGTAGTAAGCACTGTAATCATCCAGGCTGCACTGACATTAACTTTAAAGGGGTTCTGCAATTTCATTTAACTGATGATCTGTCCTCTGGTAGATCATCAGCTTCTGATCGGCGGGGGTCCGACACCCGGCACCCCCGCCGATCAGCTGTTTGAGAAGGAACCTGCGCTCCAGCAGCACCGCGGCCTTCTCACTGTTTACCGCCAGCCCACTGACGTCACGGCTCACGACTAGTATCAACTAGCCTGAGTGCGGCTAAACTCTGTTCACTTGAATGGAGCTTAGCCCCGCCCAGGCCAGTGATACTAGTCGTAACTCGTGAGATGACTGGGCCTGCGGTAAACAGTGAGAAGGCTGCGGCGCTACTGGAGCGACGGTACCTGGGACCCCCGCCGATCAGAAGCTGATGATCTATCCAGGAGTATAGATCATCAGTTAAATTAAAGCGCAGAACCCCTTTAACTTTTAAATCAGGAAGATTCAGGGAATCAGGGGCAGCCGCCAGCCAGCTCTCCTCTCAGACTCAGTCAGATCTAATCTGTCTAGTTAGAAATATAGAAAGAGTCTTAGTCCACTAAGTCACTACTTAACCTTATATTATTAAAGGGGTATTCCCATCAGACAATGGGGGCATATTGCTAGGATATGTCCCCATTGTCTGATAGGTGCGGGTCCCACCACTGGGACCCGCACCTACAACGAGAACGGAGCCGGGGAGAGTTGTGGCTGGAGGACCCCAGGTTTCCCAGGGTCCGTCCACCACCAGGCACAGCGCCCCGCCTCTCCCATGGAAATGAATGGGAGCGCACCGCACATGCACAGCCAACGCTCCCATTCATTTCTATGGGGCCAACGGAAATAGCCGAGCCAGCGCTCGGCTATTTTCGGCGGCTCCATAGAAATGAACGGAAGGCGGCTGCGCATGCGCAGTGCGCCCTCCTCCACTTTCTCTGCTCCGTTCTCCTTGTAGGTGCGGGTCCCAGCGGTAGGACCCTCACCTATCAGACAATGGGGGCATATCCTAGCGATATGCCCCCATTGTCAGATGGGATAACCCCTTTAAGTTAACCTCTCAGTGTCCTGGCTGCAGTGCTACACACCTTTCAATCACCACTAGGTCTGGTCGGTCTTTGGTCAGTCTCAGTCCGTCTGCCTGTGTCTCTTCGGTATATATGGGTAGGGTAGGGCCACGCCGACGCCACGCAACACTGTCTGCTGTCTCGTCACTGTCTTAGTCTCTAGTCTGGGCCTGGCTGGCTTAGGCAGGTTAGACTATGCAGTGGGCGGGCTGCTCACAGTGACGTCATGCGCCGGAGGAGGAGCAGGAGCGCCGCCCGCACTGCTGCCACAGACAGTCACAGACGCAATTAAGTACTTTGAATTAATCATGCAGATCAGGCTCAGCAGCTGAGAGAGCCTGAGGCTCTGAGCTAGTCTAGACTAGCGGCAAGCTGATTCATTTATGCACAGCACTGCCGCCAGTCTGCCACTGAGACTGAGTGAGTCTGACTCGTCAGGTCCTGGGGGCGGGGCTGAGAATGCGGCACGGCGGCGGTGGGTGGACTGGAGAGTAGAGAAGAAGAGAGTGAGACCTGAGAGACCGCAACGCCAACGGCAGATGAGATCATCAGAGATGTGAAGACTGAAGAATCAGATGTCCGGTACAGAGCGCAGCAGGCACGCAGCACATGTCATGTCACAAGACTCACAGACCAACTAGTCTAGTAGTACCAAATTTTAGTTGGGGGGGCACATGGGGGGGCACAGCTTGATGTAGGGGGGGCCGTGGCCCCCTCTGGCCCCCCCCTGGCGACGCCACTGCTGAATACCAGTGTACGAATGGTGAGCCAAGAACAAGTAGAGGCGGTAGTAGATTGGGTGGCTGACAGTGCCTCCAGTTCCTTCACATTGTCTCCCACCCTGTCCCCTGCTGAAAGCGCAGCCCATGGGCATCTGTCTTTCACCTCACCTCACCCCCTTGTAAATCAGGCAAGCAGTCTCAGCCCCAAGTCATGCAGCAGTCTTTTTGATGACTCTGCTGGCAGGGTTTCTGGGGCCATACACCTAGCCCTGCCACAGAAGTTGAAGAGATTGTGTGCACTGATGCCCAACCACTTATGTTCCAGGATGTGGACATGGGGACGAAAACCGCAGCACGTCTCTGATGATGACGAAACACAGGTGGCAACTGCTGCTGCTTTCTGCAGTGTGCAGACCAGCAAGGAGGGCAGGGGTGAAGAGTGGGTGGAAGATGATGTGGTGGATGATGAGGTCCTAGACCCCACATGAAATCAAGGTCATATAAGTGACGTGTGCAGTTCGGAGGAAGAGGTGGTGGTCACACAGCGCCAGCCGCACAGCAAAAAAGGGTGCAAACGCATAGTGGCCAGCCCCTAGCCAGTACGCCTGCTACTGCCCACCGCACCCAGAGACTGAGCACATCAAAACCAGCCTCAAGGAGTTGGTGTGGCAGTTTTTCAGACAATGTGCTGACGACAAGACGCGACTGGTTTGCACGCTGTGCAATAGGAGCCTGAAGCGAGGCATAAATGTTCTAAACCTGAGCACCACCTGCATGACCAGGCATCTAAATGCAAAGCACGAGCTGCAGTGGAGTAAACACCTCAAAAACCACAATAGATCTCAGGCTCCTCCTGCTCCCTCTTCTGCTGATGTCTCGGCCTCTTCCTCCCCCTCTGGAGTGACAGGGCTACCTGCCTCCCCACAAACAGAGGATGACCTGGCCTTTGAAATGCTGTCATTCCATCTTGTGGAGACGGAGACTTTTAAAAACCTTATGGCGGTGGCTGTTCTACAGTATGTGGTTCCCAGCCGCCACTGCGCAACGCCATCTGTGGCAAAGTCCACATAACCACCAATACGTGGACCAGTAAGCACGGGAAGGGACATTATATCTCCCTAACTGCACACTGGGTAAATGCAGTGGCGGCTGAGTCTGAGGCAGATAGCAGTTTGATGCATGTCCTTCCGCCAAAGAGGATTGCAGGACGTTTCTCGTTGCCTCCTGTTGCCTCCTCCTCCTACTCCGCTTCCTCCTCTTGTTCCTCCTCTACCGCCTCCTCATCTGGTCAGCGTGACACCTGCACCACCAACTTCAGCACAGCCAGAGGAAAACGACAGCAGGCATTTTTGAAACTCATCTGTTTGGGGGAAAAACCCAAAGCAGCAGGAGCTGTGGATGGGCATGGAACAACAGACCGATGAGTGGTTGGTGCCACAGCCTCAAGCCCAGCCTGGTGTTGTGCTATGTCTCCTTGATAAAACACTTCGGGCGATGATGGAAGAGGATCTGGCACAGGAGGAAGAGGAGGAGGAAGAGGGATCATTTCCACGGTTATCTGGCCAGTCATTCACAAGCGGCTCGGAGGGTGGTTTTCTGCACCAACAGAGGCCAGATACACAACTGTCCAGCCAGGACACAGTTCTTGAGGATGAGGAGAAGGAGGATGATGATAATGAGGAACCATGTTCACAGCAGGGTGGCACCCAAAGAAGCTCATGGGCATCACTGGAGTGTGGCTGGGGGGATACAGAGGACACAGACGATACACCTCCCACAGAGGACAGCTTGTCGTTGCCTCTGGGCAGCCTGGCACACATGAGTGACTACATGCTGCAGTGCCTGCCCAATGACTGCTGAGTTGCCCACATTCTAACCCGTGCTGATTACTGGATGGCTACCCTGCTGGATCCCCGCTACAAGGACAATGTGCCACCCTTAATTCCGCCACTGGAGCATGATCGGAAGATGTGCGAGTACAAGCACACGCTGGTAGACCCGCTGCTGATGGCATTCCCACCTGACAGTGAAAGGCGAAGGCAGAGAAGGAGGAAGAAGTTGCCAAATCAGCTGGGGCACCACCAAGGGAGGGTTAGCATGGCTGAAATGTGGAAAAGCTTTGTCAGTACGCCACAACAACCAGCACCACCAGCTGATACGGAACGTCTTAGCAGGAGGCAGCATTTCAGCAACATTGTCGAACAGTCGATATGGGATTGGCACACTCAAACATGCGGAGCCCCACGGAGTTGAAACAATTTATTATAACTACGTTTGATAAAATATGATAAAATACAATAAAATATAATAAAATGTAATTGTGGATAAAATTGAATTAAACAATAATTGTAGTTGCTCCTATATTGTTCAGATCAACTCAATCCAGATACTAATAAATATCCTAAACAAGTAAATTGCTCTGAGTCTTTTCAATGGCGTGTGGACCCGCAATGATATACAGTAGGTCTGTATATATTCAATTGCAGATCTTAACAACAGAATATCAACATGCAAATTAATCGCACTCTTAATCACTATAATTCATGCATTTCCTGACTGTTGTGTACTCAATTTTCCATGAATATCTTCGCATAAATATATGTTCAAGTTTTTCAAGAACTACCGAAAAATGGATGCCACTGAGGAAGGGGAGAGCTATCCCCGAAACGCCGCTGGCGAAAGGTTCACCCCGGAAAGACTTGAACCCTGAACGGACAGTGCACTGTTAAATCCAAAGGACATCGAGGATTCAAACAAGACACTCTATATTAACCTGCCTCTAATCAGCTGAAAGCCATCATTGGGGATATACCCCATGCGAAATACAAAGTATTAAGACGCCGACATAGTAAAGACCGGGACGCCGGCCTAAAGTCGGAAGCGACAACTATTCCGAAAAACCAGCTGAATAAAAAGGGTTATTGGTACTGATTTCAAATTTACACCTTACAAAGAGATAATGATACAGTGCCTATATAGAGAACTATTGCATGTGATTATCGCATAAAGACTTTTGCAACGTTGTTTTCTGAATGTGAATACAATCATAACTTTCTGTGGATAAATCTTTCCGAAGATTTCTCCGAAAAGAATTTTTTCAGCAATTTTTTCAGCAATCCTTGAAAAATTTGAACATAGAAGTACACAACAACCAGGAAACACATGGATTGTAGTGATTAAAAGTGTAAAGAGATAGTAATACAGTGCCTATATAGAGAACTATTGCATGCGATTTCCCACAAAAACTTTCCTAATGTTTTTCGAATGTGAATATAATCGGAACTCTGTGTGAAAGATTTTTTCCGAAAATCTTTCCGAAAATTATTTTCGGCAACTCCCGAAGATTTGAATAGATTTACGGTAGTTCTCGAAAAACTTGAACATATATTTATGCGAAGATATTCATGGAAAATTGAGTACACAACAGTCAGGAAATGCATGAATTATAGTGATTAAGAGTGCGATTAATTTGCATGTTGATATTCTGTTGTTAAGATCTGCAATTGAATATACACAGACCTACTGTATATCATTGCGGGTCCACACGCCATTGAAAAGACTCAGAGCAATTTACTTGTTTAGGATATTTATTAGTATCTGGATTGAGTTGATCTGAACAATATAGGAGCAACTACAATTATTGTTTAATTCAATTTTATCCACAATTACATTTTATTATATTTTATTGTATTTTATCATATTTTATCAAACGTAGTTATAATAAATTGTTTCAACTCCGTGGGGCTCCGCATGTTTGAGTGTGCCAATCCCATATCGACAGTTATACAATTTGAAGGGTGAATTCATCAGATTGTGCACCTCTTATGGTTGTGGGGCCAGTGAGCTATTTCCAAGATACCTACCAACATTGTGGAACAGTTCGTGTGCACATGCCCACACGTACTGACTGATGGGTCTGCCCAATTTAACTTCTGGGTCTCCAAATTGGCCACATGGCCTGAGCTTGCCATTTTAGCCTTGGAGGTGCTGGCCTGCCCTGCGGCCAGTGTATTGTCCGAACGTGTGTTTAGCACGGCAACGGGGTAATCACAGACAAGCGCAGCCGTCTGTCCACAGCCAACGTGGACAACCTCACATTCATTAAAATGAACCAGGCATGGATCCCACAGGATTTGTCCGTACCTTGTGTTGAATAGACAAGTATATCGGCCGCAAACAGTCATTGTTATACTCCAGTGCACTTTCTCTTTGCGTTCTCTTTTCCATTTCACAATGTTTTGGGGCCTTCCCAAATTTATAAAATAAACATAAAAAATAAAGGAAAAAAAAACTAAAAACAAAAACAGTCTTGGCTATCTCGTCCTCCTCCACCGCCACTTCCACGCCACGTCTACCGCCTCCTCAACCTCCTACTCTACTTTGACCTTCGCCTCCTAGTTCAAGATTATTATTTAAATACATTTTTATATTCTGTTATTTTAAGTCATTTCCCTATCCACATTTGTTTGCAGGGCAATTGTCCTTCTCTTACCCCCATTTTGCTTCCTTTTGCAGCCCTCTAGCCCTTACTATGACTATTTTACAGCCATTTTAGTGCACCAAAGTTTGGTTCTTCATTGACTTTAATGGGGTTCAGGTTCAAGTTCGGGCGAACCCGAACATCCACGGGTCCACTCATCCCTAGTCAAGAGGAAGATAAAGAGACACCAGACCCAACAATACAGACGAGCTGAAGGCCACTATCAAAGTATCCTGGGCTTCCATAAAATCTCAACAGTGCCACAGGCTGATCGCCTCAATGCCACACTGCATTGATGCAGTAATTCATGCAAAAGAAGTGCAACACGCCAGACCTGCAGGGTATGACGAAGTGAGGTCACAGTTATGGGCAATCGAGGGTACTCACTATATTTGCGGAACCCTGGGCAGGCGCGTGGCAGTGAAGGAGAGGTAGACACAGTTCCTCTGGGGCACGCTCTGTAGATAGGGACCAGGCCTGATGGTAGTTGAGGTGCCCTGGATGTTACAGGTATTTTGTGTGCCTGGGGCAAGGTCCCTGTGGTATTCGTGACGCCAGTGCCTTTGGCCGGTGGCACGCCGGTGGATGGTTGGAAAGATGAAAGTACACAAGTATGCAGTGAACCAAACGGAAACTTTACTGGACAATCCAACTTTGTACAGCAGGGAGTAGTATAGTCTCTGTATTACAGTTCCACAAAAAGGGGCTTATTCACAAGTATGGCAGGCAATAGTCATGCAAGTTACACTGAGGGTAAATTCCACAAGCACTCAGCAGCAGGTTGTACTTTTCCCAGAATCAATGTACAGTGTCCTTTCTAGAACTCCTGCTCTGGCTTTATATCTCCCAAGGCCCGGATGCCTAAAAGGGTGGCTTATATCCTTGGTTACTTTCTTCCTCAGGTAATATACTACTTGCTATGGTTCCTAAGTTCCTCTGCCTATCAGGGTCACTGTGCTTACCCTGGGTCGCCTCCTCCTATCAGGTGGGTAACTGTCGGTTTCTCCCAGGAGGTTGAATCCTGCAACTGGGGTATCTCTTCAGAGCTAACTTAGGCTCTCTTGTTCTCAGGCAGGCTGGAACTTCTCAACAGCCTCCTGGACATCACTAGCAGCCAGGGCTATCCAGCTGCATGTCAGGAGCAGGCTTCTTAACCTCTGTCTTCTCAGACTCCTGACTCTGCACTAACTCTCCCTATCTGGGCCTGGACATTTATACTAGGGGCTCCCTATCTCCCTCTAGTGTCTGGGATGTCTAACTACACCCAACTAGGCCTGCTGCTGCATTAGACAGGGGTACATTGCATATAACAACACATTAAAACATACATTAAATGCAGAATTAAATATGACATTTCTGTTCCTTGTGAGTAAGAGTAACGTGCACACCAATTGACCCTTGTGTAGTGCCCACCCATACCTAGTGGGACACTACATACCCCCACGCTATAACGTTGCCCGTCCTCGGCGCAACATGGAGGGTCCCTGCACAGCTGGATACTGCACCTGTAATGAGGACAATAAAGCAACGCAGGAAAACACATCTACATTTGCAAAATATACATTATATGTATACATATATTAGGCAGTTCCACTGGATTAGGAGCAAGTAATGGTGAAAAGGGGCGTCGTTCTCTTCTCTCAGGATAAAACAATGGGAACAGGGGCGCTGACCTGGCACAGCGTAACAATAAATACCAGGAGAGTCCATATAATACTTTTTAAGTGCAAATTGTCCATGTTAGAACAGTTGTAGTCCATGGAATATGTAAAACATTAAATAACAGTTTTTTGGAGGCTCAAAGCATTTAAAATGAGTCCGTACCCAGGTTCTTTTCTTTCTTGTTTAATCCACAGTTAAGCAAAGATATAGGCAAAGGAGGCTATAAAGGGCAGTAAGAATCACAGAGGCTCACACATGGTGGAGTCCATCTCTGGGCACAATACTTTAAAATAGTAGCAAAATCTCAGAGGCTCATGTGCATTTGAGTCTATCCCTGGGCCCAATTCTTGAAATTCCAGTTGCATAATAAAATAGCAGCACATAAAATAGTCCACATTATTCAAATGGCATACACATCAAAGTAGTGCTGTAATACCCTTAATCAACCTGAAAAGGGGGTTAAAGGGTTAAGAGTGCAACTTATGAAAACAGGCACAACTGGGTTTTCACTCTGAGAAAGCAGGCAGGAGGTCCTGTAAACAAGATGGCCTTGCTGCACGTGGTACTTCAGTGGCTCACTGCCTCCACTGAGCCGTGGGTAACTGGCAGCAGCAACAGAGGGCCAAAACAACGAAGGACTCCTGTCCTGAAAGGGTTAAGTCTTCTTTAGGATCCCTTGGCAAATAAAGCAACCATCAAGGGCCTAGCAGGCCAATTCACAGGGGCATATCATATCCACTTTGCATTTCAGTGGTGCTCCCTGGCTCCATTTGTATATTGGGCCTGTACTGAGGTTCAATCGATGGATGTGCCCACAACACAGTATTGGGGGGCAACTGTAACATAAATGGACCCCTAATAGGTATTGGCCCCATAGGCCTAGGGGTTATCACAGTCGCTGACCTCACCGGAGCAGGCATTACAATCGTGGGCTGCTGCAAGCGGTCCGGTGGGTTCTGGAATGACTGGCTCTGTGCGCCGGTGCACAGCGTAAGAGGGCCTCACCGCAGGTGCCGATACAAAGGAGGGACGGCTGGAAGGTACAGGTACTCTCACCTTGGACCCGGAGACGTCCGAGTCCTTACGTCCTCTTTCTTGTAGGTCAGGTGGAGTCCGGATCCTGGCGGAGGCAGTCTGGCGTAGCTCCCGTAGCTTTAACTCCAGCCGCACAATCTGGTCGTTGTCGGTGTGGCACTCGTGAACGGTCTTTGCCAGTTCTTCGTAGTAAATTTTGGTTTTAGTCGTCTTCTTTATTGCGGCCTCCCGGATCTCTGCCATTAGAGCTGACCACTTGAACGAGGGCTGGAAGAAGTCTCTCCAGGAGCCATAGTAGGTCTCCGGTTGCGTCCTCGGTGGCGGGCAGGCGGGTCTCTCCGGTCCCGGAGAGTAGGCCGGTGGAGCGTCCTCTTGCTCAACACCAGTCATATTCATGGTTAATAAATCAGGCGCGGACATATCAGCAGGAAAGTCCTCACTCCTCAACATGCTCGATCCTTCTCTGGAGAGCGACAGGGTGGCGCCAACAAGTTCAGACAGATCCTCCCATTGCACTGGGAGGCCGCCCCCCAGGTACTCCAGTATGGGGGAGGCGGAGTCCATTACAGCAGACATGCAAATGTCCAGACAGGGCGGTGGCGCCAGCATACAGCCTTCCCGCACTTTTAGCAGAAGGCGCCAATTTTTACCGCCAATTTAAGATGAAGATGACGCAGCAAACAATTTCAATCCAGCTAAGCGGCCATCTTTGAGCAAAATAGCTGTCTATTCATTGACAGCAAGCGGTGGCTTAAATAAGTAGAAAACAGTCCACACAATGCTATTTTCACACCGCAATCATTACAGTTCACTTTGGCCCAGCAATTTTCAATAAAACAATTGGGGCATGTCACTTTAAGACAGTTTTCAGCACACAGTTTTTAAATCCGCTATGGCGCAGGAATATTCGGATCCTGTTCGTGACGCCAATTTATGCAACACGCCAGACCTGCAGGGTATGACGAAGTGAGGTCACAGTTATGGGCAATCGAGGGTACTCACTATATTTGCGGAACCCTGGGCAGGCGCGTGGCAGTGAAGGAGAGGTAGACACAGTTCCTCTGGGGCACGCTCTGTAGATAGGGACCAGGCCTGATGGTAGTTGAGGTGCCCTGGATGTTACAGGTATTTTGTGTGCCTGGGGCAAGGTCCCTGTGGTATTCGTGACGCCAGTGCCTTTGGCCGGTGGCACGCCGGTGGATGGTTGGAAAGATGAAAGTACACAAGTATGCAGTGAACCAAACGGAAACTTTACTGGACAATCCAACTTTGTACAGCAGGGAGTAGTATAGTCTCTGTATTACAGTTCCACAAAAAGGGGCTTATTCACAAGTATGGCAGGCAATAGTCATGCAAGTTACACTGAGGGTAAATTCCACAAGCACTCAGCAGCAGGTTGTACTTTTCCCAGAATCAATGTACAGTGTCCTTTCTAGAACTCCTGCTCTGGCTTTATATCTCCCAAGGCCCGGATGCCTAAAAGGGTGGCTTATATCCTTGGTTACTTTCTTCCTCAGGTAATATACTACTTGCTATGGTTCCTAAGTTCCTCTGCCTATCAGGGTCACTGTGCTTACCCTGGGTCGCCTCCTCCTATCAGGTGGGTAACTGTCGGTTTCTCCCAGGAGGTTGAATCCTGCAACTGGGGTATCTCTTCAGAGCTAACTTAGGCTCTCTTGTTCTCAGGCAGGCTGGAACTTCTCAACAGCCTCCTGGACATCACTAGCAGCCAGGGCTATCCAGCTGCATGTCAGGAGCAGGCTTCTTAACCTCTGTCTTCTCAGACTCCTGACTCTGCACTAACTCTCCCTATCTGGGCCTGGACATTTATACTAGGGGCTCCCTATCTCCCTCTAGTGTCTGGGATGTCTAACTACACCCAACTAGGCCTGCTGCTGCATTAGACAGGGGTACATTGCATATAACAACACATTAAAACATACATTAAATGCAGAATTAAATATGACATTTCTGTTCCTTGTGAGTAAGAGTAACGTGCACACCAATTGACCCTTGTGTAGTGCCCACCCATACCTAGTGGGACACTACAGAAGCCCAACCAAGTATATACTGTACATACTTTTCAGTAGGCCAACATTTCTCTATTAAAAATAATTTTTTTAATTAGTCTTCAATAATATTTAGTGCTGGGCGACCATGCTTGGCCGAACACCATTTTTACTCGAGCCAATAAATTCGCGGGGAAGTACTGGCACTCACTGTAATGCCTTAGCCATGTTGGTTGCTGGCATTACAGTGATTGGCTGGCTGGAATGCATCATTGGGGGCTATATAGCACCAGATGACACAAGGTTTGGCTCAGTCTTAGTCAGGGCGAGCTGCAGCAGAAAGGACAGATAGTGTAGGGACAGGAATTATTATTTTTTTAGGCAGGGTTTAGTCTTGAAAGGTGTTCGAGACCCAAAACTCATTTTAAGGACTATTGCTTTATCTGGATGCAATATATATTATTAGTGCAACCTGCACTAAATTGTGTGCAATTGTTTGGCTGCTGCTGACAGTGACACAGCCTCTGCTACATCTGTTGTGTTACATTTGCGCATCCTAAATATCTGTGACATTCAGCGCAATTGTTTGGCCGCTGCTGACAGCGGCATTACCTGCGCTACATCTCCTGCATAACGTTTGCGCATCCTAAATACAGTCATGTCCATAAATATTGGGACATTGACACAATTGTAACATTTTTGGCTCTATACACCAACACAATGGATTTGAAATTAAATGAACAAGATGTGCTTTAACTGCAGACTGTCAGCTTTAATTTGAGGGTATTTACATCCAAATCAGGTGAACGGTGTAGGAATTACAACAGTTTGCATCTGTGCCTCCCACTTGTTAAGGAACCAAAAGTAATGGGACAATTGGCTTCTCTGCTGTCCCATGGCCAGGTGTGTGTTAATCCCTCATTATCCCAATTACAATGAGCAGATAAAAGGTCCAGAGTTCGTTTCAAGTGTGCTATTTGCATTTGGAATCTGTTGCTGTCAACTCTCAAGATGAGATCCAAAGAGCTGTCACTATCAGTGAAGCAAGCCATTATTAGGCTAAAGAAACAAAACAAACCCATCAGAGAGATAGCAAAAACATTAGGCGTGGTCAAAACAACTGTTTGGAACATTCTTAAGAAGAAGGAACGCATCGGTGAGCTCAGCAACACCAAAAGGCCCGGCAGACCACGGAAAACAACTGTGGTGGATGACCGAAGAATTATTTCCCTGGTGAAGAAAACGCCCTTCACTACAGTTGGCCAGATCAAGAACAGTCTCCAGGAGGTAGGTCTATGTGTGTCAAAGTCAACAATCAAGAGGTGACTTCACCAGAGTGAATACAGAGGGTTCACCACAAGATGTAAACCATTGGTGAGCCTCAAAAACAGGAAGGCCACATTAGAGTTTGCAAAACAACATCCAAAAAAGCCTTCACAGTTCTGGAACAACATCCTATGGACAGATGAGACCGAGATCAACTTGTACCAGAGTGATGGGAAGAAAATAGTATGTAGAAGGATAGGAACTGCTCATGATCCTAAGCATACCACCTCATCGGTGAAGCAAGGTGGTGGTAGTGTCATGGCATGGGCATCTATAGCTGCCAATGGAACTGGTTCTCTTGTATTTATTGATGATGTGACTGCTGACAAAAGCAGCAGGATGAATTCTAAAGTGTTTCGGGCAATATTATCTGCTCATATTTAGCCAAATGCTTCAGAACTCATTGGGTGGCGCTTCACAGTGCAGATAGACAATGACCCAAAGCATACTGCAAAAGCAAGCAAAGAGTTTTTTAAGGTAAAGAAGTGGAATGTTATGCAATGTCATGTCAATCACCTGACCTGAATCTGATTGAGCATGCATTTCACTTGCTGAAGACAAAACTGAAGGGAAAATGCCCCAAGAACAAGCAGGAACTGAAGACAGTTGCAGTAGAGGCCTGCCAGAGCATCACCAGGGATAAAACCCAGTGTCTGGTGATGTCTATGCGTTCCAGACTTCAGGCTGTAATTGACTGCAAAGGATTTGCAACCAAGTATTAAAAAGTGAAAGTTTGATTTATGATTATTATTCTTTCCCATTACTTTTGGTCCCTTAACAAGTGGGAGGAACATATGCAAACTGTTGTAATTCTTACACCGTTCACCTGATTTGGATGTAAATACCCTCAAATTAAAGCTGACAGTCTGCAGTTAAAGCACATCTTGTTCGTTTCATTTCAAACCCATTGTGCTGGTGTATAGAGCCCAAAATGTTATAATTGTGTCGATGTCCCAATATTTATGGACCCGACTGTATCTGTGACATTCAGTGTAATTTTTTCGCCGCTGGTGACAGCGACATTACCTGCACTACATCTGCTGTATAACGTTTGCTCATCCTAAATATCTTTAAAATTCAGTGCAATTTTTTTGCCGGTGGTGACAGCGACATTACCTGCGCTACATCTCCTGTATAACGTTTGAGCATCCTAAATATCTGTGAAATTCGTGTAATTTTTTTGCCGCTGGTGACAGCGACATTTCCTACGCTACATCTCCTGTGTAATGTTTGCGGATCCTAAATATCTGTGACATTCAGTGTAATTTATTTGCGCATACGCTTACAAAACCTGCGCGCTTCTTCACGTGTGACATACTTACAAGCATATATACCATTTAATATGCTCAAGGCGAGCTGTAAGGGATGGACAAGTGGCCCAGCTGCTGACGGTGCACGCAGAGGCTGTGGCCCTGGGAGCGGTGAAACTGTGCCTGCTGTTAGAGCACAAGAAACACACTTAGGCTACTTTCACACTAGCGTTCGGGGCTCCGCTTGTGAGCTCCGTTTTAAGGGGCTCACAAGCGGCCCGAACGCATCCGTACTGCTCTAATGCATTCTGAGTGGACGCGCATCCGCTCAGAATGCATCAGTCTGGCAGCGTTCAGCCACCGCTCCGCTCAGCAGGCGGACATCTGAATGCTGCTCGCAGCGTTCGGGTGTCCGCCTGGCCATGTGGAGGCAAACGGATCCGTCCAGACTTACAATGTAAGTCAATGGGGACGGATCCGTTTGAATATGACACACTATGGCTCAATTTTCAAATGGATCCGTCCCCCATTGACTTTCAATGTAAAGTCTGGACGGATCCGTCTGAGGCAACTTTGACACTTAGAACTTATTTTTACAATATAATGCAGACGGATCCGTTCTGAACGGATCCACCGTCTGCATTATATGAGCGGATCCGTCTCAGACGGATCCGCTCTGAACGCAAGTGTGAAAGTAGCCTAATCCACGATTCCTAGCTTCATGTCCCAGTTTGCAGGGCGGCACAGGACACCACTCTCAAAGTTAAACCAGTGCGACCAGGTGGTCGGTTGGATTGTAGCAGATAATGCTTCCAGTCGGTTAAGCACCACCCTGTCTGCCACAAAATCCAGTCTGAGTAGCCAAGAGTCTGGTCAATAGAATCCTCACCCTGATCCTCCTTCCTCCCATCATGGAGAGTTTGGGCAAACAAGTAATCCCACACTCGGATATTCCGAGGAGCTCTTTTCATCACCATTTCTTGATTTTGCCCACTCGCTAAGCCCGCTTGAAGAGGGACATGAGAAGATCTTGTGCACTGATTCCCAAACTCTTGAGCATCCACAGTCAGAAAAAGATGACAGTAGGGAATGGCAATTAGTGTTTCACAAGGTAAATAATGATGATGCACAGTTGCCAATAATTCAACGGCAAATAGTGTCTCAAGAGGTTGATGATGAGGATGAGACACAGTTGTCAATAAATTAGGTTGTTGTTAGATCAACAATTCAGGAGGATAACCACAGTGAGGAAGTGGAAGAGGAGGTGGTGGACGATGAAGTCACTGACCCAACCTGGGAAGGTGGCAAGCCGAGCGAGGACAGCAGTAAAGAGGGGGAGGGATCCGCAGCACCGCAACAGGCTGGAGGAGGCAGTGGGGTGGAAAAATGGAGAAGGCTGGCCACACCAAACAGGCCCGCAACTGTTCCCCGGAGCACCGCCTTGCCAAGGGGTAGGTGTTCCACAGTCTGGCGCTTTTTTGAGGAAAGTGCGGACGATAAAAGAATTGTCATTTGCAACATGTGCCGTACCAAAATGAGAAGGGGCGTGAATACTAGCAATCTCACCACCACCAGCATGATCCGCCACGTGGCATCAAAGCACCCTAATATGCTGGCACTGTCTCCTCTTCCCCTGTGTTACACGCTGGCCAATCCCCTGTTCAAGACGCAGGCCCAAATGCCTCCCGCCCTGCACCTGGACCTTCGCAAGCACCATCATCTAGCACTTCCACTTCTGTGTCCCAGCACTGTGTACAGATATCCATACCCCAGGCCTTTGAACAAAAGCACAAATACCCAGCCACCCACCCACAGGCCATAGCACTAAATGTGCACCTTTCCAAATTGATGGCCATGGAAATGTTGCCATTTAGGCTTGTGGACACTTTCCGCAGCCTGATAGCGGTGGCCGTCCCTCATTACTCAGTTTTCAGCCACCACTATTTTTCCTTCCCCGCCTTACACGAGCATGTGTCCTGTAACATCACCCGGGCCCTGACCAACGCAGTTATTGGGAAGGTCCACTTAACGACTGACACATGGACAAGGGCTTTTGGCCAGGGACGCTACATTTCCCTGACGGCACACTGGGTGAATGTTGTGGAGGCTGGGAGCGAATTGTACCCTGGGATGGCACAGGTGCTACTGATGCCAAGGATTGCGGGCACTATTTCAATCAGGATTTCCGCCACCAGCTGGAAGCAGTTTAGCACTGCAGTGGGGAAGCGGCAACAGGCCGTGCTGAAACTAATTTGCTTAGGTGACAAACCGCACACTGCCGGAGAGCTGTGGCTCTCGCCACGCAACCAGACTGACCTTTGGCTCTCGCCACGCAACCTACAACCAGGCATGGTTGTGTCTGATAAAGGCCGTAACTTGGTGACGGCATTGGAGCTCGGCAAGCTCACACATACCATGCCTAGCCCACGTGTTCAACTTATTGGTTCAGCGGTTTCTCAAAACCTACCCCAATTTGCCTGAGCTACTGGTGAAGGTGTGTCCATTTCTGAAAGTCATCTACAGCTGCCTGATGTCTGGCAGAGCTTCAGCAGCACTTGCAATTGCCAGCTCACCGACTGTTGTGCGACGTGACCACACGCTGGAACTCCACGTTCCACATGTTGGCCAGGCTTTGTGAGCAGCAGAGGGCAGTAGTGGAATACCAGCTGCAACATGGTCGTCGCCTTTCCAGTAAGCTTCCGCTCTTCACAAGTGACGAGTGGGCATGGATGTCTAACCTCTGTGAGGTTTTACACAGCTTTGAGAAATCAACACAGATGGTGAGCGGCAATGCCGCTATTATCAGCTTAACCATCCCACTTCTGTGTCTACTGGAAATGGGGGAAGACAGTACACAGTTCGATAGCCAGACCACCCTCAGTTTGTTTTCTCAGCGTGAATTGAATGATGATAAGGAGGAGGAGAAAGAAGAACAGGAAACGGTTGCCTCTGCTACAGAGGGTAGGACCCATAGCATGTTTATTCCATCTGTTCAGCGTGGATGGGCAGAAGAGGAGGAAGAGGAGATTGAGAGTCATCCTCCTGATGAGGACAGCAAAGTCTTGTCTGTTGGGACTCTGGCACACATGGCTGACTTTATGTTATGGTGCCTTTCCTGTGACTCTCGTGTTGTACGCATTTTGGCCAACACCGATTACTGGTTGTTCACCCTTCTCGACCCCCGCTACAGAGAGAACTTCTCATCTCTTATTCCTGGGGTGGAGAGGACGAGCAAAATGGTGCAATACCAGAAGGTCCTTGTGGAAAAATTGCTCCAAAAATTTCCAGCTGACAACGCTGGCGGCAGAGTACATAGCTCCTTAGTTCCTTGGGCAACCGAGGAGGGGAGACGAGGGGAAGACACAGCAGATCCAATAAAGGCAGGGCAACACTCTCCAAGTCCTGGGACAGTTTCATGACACCCCGCCAGCACCCTCACCCTGATGCGCGGCCTAGTGTCATAAGGAGGGAAAACATTTTTAAGATGGTGAAGGAGTACGTAGCAGACTGTGTCTGCATCATCATTGATCCCTCTGTGCCTTACAACTATTGGGTGTCCAAGCGGTATTTAGTACTGCTGGGGGCATAATAACTGATAAGCGCATCCGCCTGTCAACTGAAAATGCTGACCGGTTGACTCTTATCAAAATGAACAAGGCCTGGATTGCCCCTGACTTCTCTACTCCACCAGAGGAAAGCGGCTGAACATAAAGGCACTTTAAATGTGGCTTTTATGGTGTATTGAATACACTGTATTCCCATGCACCCCTTCCACCACAAAAAAGGGTATATGGTTCAATCTTCCTTTTCTTGTCCTCCTAGGCTACCATCGCGAGTCCTGGGACAGTTTCATGACACCCCGCCATCACCCTCACCCTCATGCGCGGCCTAGTGTCATAAGGAGGGAAAACATTTTTAAGATGGTGAAGGAGTACGTAGCAGACTGTGTCTGCATCATCAATGATCCCTCTGTGCCTTACAACTATTGGGTGTCCAAGCTGGACACATGGCACAAGCTGGCGCTCTACGCCTTGGAGGTGCTGGCCTGCCACCAGGGTTTTGTCAGAGCAGGTATTTAGTACTGCTGGGGGCATAATAACTAGGGATGAGCGAACCCGAACTGTATAGTTCGGGTTCGTACCGAATTTTGGGGTGTCCGTGACACGGACCCGAACCCGGACATTTTCGTAAAAGTCCGGGTTCGGGTTCGGTGTTCGTCGCTTTCTTGGCGCTTTTTGAAAGGCTGCAAAGCAGCCAATCAACAAGCGTCATACTACTTGCCCCAAGAGGCCGTCACAGCCATGCCTACTATTGGCATGGCTGTGATTGGCCAGAGCACCATGTGACCCAGCCTCTATTTAAGCTGGAGTCACGTAGCGCCGCACGTCACTTTGCTCTGATCAGCATAGGGAGAGGTTGCAGCCGCGACGTTAGGGCGAGATTAGGCAGTGATTAACTCCTCCAAAGGACTTCATTCAGAGATTGATCTGCAGCTGTGGATGATTGAACTGCTGCTATTGAATTGCTCATTGTTTTTAGGCTGCCCAGAGCGTTTTTCAGTCACTTTTTTCTGGGGTGATCGGCGGCCATTTTGTGTCTTGTGGTGTGCCAGCACAAGCTGCCACCAAGTGCATTTAACCCTCAATAGTGTGGTGGTTTTTTGGCTAAATCCTACATCAGGGTGAAGCTGTCACACCAAGTGCATTTAACCAGCAATAGTCTGGTTATTTTTTGGCCATATACTACATCAGGGGCAAGCTGAGCCTGTCACCAAGTGCATTTAACCCTCAATGGTGTGGTTGTTTTTTGGCTAAATCCTACATCAGGGTGAAGCTGTCACACCAAGTGCATTTAACCAGCAATAGTCTGTTTATTTTTTGGCCATATACTACATCAGGGGCAAGCTGTCACCAAGTGCATTTAACCCTCAATGGTGTGGTTGTTTTTTGGCTAAATCCTACATCAGGGTGAAGCTGTCACAACAAGTGCATTTAACCAGCAATAGTCTGTTTATTTTTTGGCCATATACTACATCAGGGGCAAGCTGTCACCAAGTGCATTTAACCCTCAATGGTGTGGTTGTTTTTTGGCTAAATCCTACATCAGGGTGAAGCTGTCACACCAAGTGCATTTAACCAGCAATAGTCTGTTTATTTTTTGGCCATATACTACATCAGGGGCAAGCTGCGCCTGTCACCAAGTGCATTTAACCCTCAGTAGTGTGGTTGGTCAAGCTGTCACACCAAGTGCATTTAACCATCAATAGTGTGGTTATTTTTTGGCCATATCCCAGTCTAATTCTGTCAGTAAACGTATACCTGTCACCCAGCGCCTAAATACTAGGCCTCAAGTTTATATCCAGCTAAATCTGTAGTTACTGGTGTGGCTGGTCAAGTTATTTAGTGTCCGTCAAAGCACAGTTTTTGTTCTGGGTTGAAAGACAATTCCCAATTTAGCAATTTCCTAATTTAGTGGTTTCTGCTGTATCAGAGCTATTTTAAATCTATTCCTAAAAAGGTATATAAGATTCAAGGTGCACATAGGGTCATTCTGAATAACTTCACACACACACACACACGCTACTGTGCATTTCCAAGTCTAATTCTGTCAGTAAACCTATACCTGTCACCCAGCGCCTAAATACTAGGCCTCAAATTTATATCCAGCTAAATCTGTCGTTACTGGTGTGGCTGGTCAAGTTATTTAGTGTCCGTCAAAGCACAGTTTTCGTTCTGGGTTGAAATACAATTCCCAATTTAGCAATTTCTTAATTTAGTGGTTTCTGCTGTATCAGGCCTACTTTAAATTTATCCCTAAAAGGGTATATCAGATTCAAGGTGCACATAGGGTCATTCTGAATAACTTCACACACACGCTACTGTGCATTTCCAAGTCTAATTCTGTCAGTAAACCTAAACCTGTCACCCAGCGCCTAAATAATAGGCCTCAAATTTATAGTCAGCTAAATCTGTGGTTACTGCTGTGCCTGTATTAGTGTAATACGGTACCTAAATAGATAGCCAGATAGTGTTAGTTGTCTTTAAAAAAAGGCCTGAATTTGAATTCAATACATTGGGTCAAATAATATTTTTGTTGTTGTGGTGAACGATAACAATGAGGAAAACATCTAGTAAAGGACGCGGACGCGGACATGGTCGTGGTGGTGTTAGTGGACCCTCTGGTGCTGGGAGAGGACGTGGCCGTTCTGCCACAGCCACACGTCCTAGTGTACCAACTACCTCAGGTCCCAGTAGCCGCCATAATTTACAGCGATATTTGGTGGGGTCCAATGCCGTTCTAAGGATGGTAAGGCCTGAGCAGGTACAGGCATTAGTCAATTGGGTGGCCGACAGTGGATCCAGCACGTTCACATTATCTCCCACCCAGTCTTCTGCAGAAAGCGCACAGATGGCGCCTGAAAACCAAGCCCATCAGTCTGTCACATCACCCATGCATACCAGGGAAACTGCCTGAGCCTCAAGTTATGCAGCAGTCTCTTATGCTGTTTGAAGACTCCGCTGGCAGGGTTTCCCAAGGGCATCCACCCAGCCCTTCCCCAGCGGTGGAAGACATAGAATGCACTGACGCACAACCACTTATGTTTCCTGATGATGAGGACATGGGAATACCACCTCAGCATGTCTCTGATGATGACGAAACACAGGTGCCAACTGCTGCGTCTTTCTGCAGTGTGCAGACTGAACAGGAGGTCAGGGATCAAGACTGGGTGGAAGACGATGCAGGGGACGATGAGGTCCTAGACCCCACATGGAATGAAGGTCGTGCCACTGACTTTCACAGTTCGGAGGAAGAGGCAGTGGTGAGACCGAGCCAACAGCGTAGCAAAAGAGGGAGCAGTGGGCAAAAGCAGAACACCCGCCGCCAAGAGACTCCGCCTGCTACTGACCGCCGCCATCTGGGACCGAGCACCCCAAAGGCAGCTTCAAGGAGTTCCCTGGCATGGCACTTCTTCAAACAATGTGCTGACGACAAGACCCGAGTGGTTTGCACGCTGTGCCATCAGAGCCTGAAGCGAGGCATTAACGTTCTGAACCTTAGCACAACCTGCATGACCAGGCACCTGCATGCAAAGCATGAACTGCAGTGGAGTAAACACCTTAAAAACAAGGAAGTCACTCAGGCTCCCCCTGCTACCTCTTCTGCTGCTGCCGCCTCGGCCTCTTCTGCTGCTGCCGCCGCCTCGGCCTCTTCTGCTGCTGCCGCCTCGGCCTCTTCTTCCGCCTCTGGAGGAACGTTGGCACCTGCCGCCCAGCAAACAGGGGATGTACCACCAACACCACCACCTCCGTCACCAAGCATCTCAACCATGTCACACGGCAGCGTTCAGCTCTCCATCTCACAAACATTTGAGAGAAAGCGTAAATTCCCACCTAGCCACCCTCGATCCCTGGCCCTGAATGCCAGCATTTCTAAACTACTGGCCTATGAAATGCTGTCATTTAGGCTGGTGGACACAGACAGCTTCAAACAGCTTATGTCGCTTGCTGTCCCACAGTATGTTGTTCCTAGCTGGCACTACTTCTCCAAGAGAGCCGTGCCTTCCCTGCACAACCAAGTATCCGATAAAATCAAGTGTGCACTGCGCAACGCCATCTGTGGCAAGGTCCACCTAACCACAGATACGTGGACCAGTAAGCACGGCCAGGGACGCTATATCTCCCTAACTGCACACTGGGTAAATGTAGTGGCAGCTGGGCCCCAGGCGGAGAGCTGTTTGGCGCACGTCCTCCCGCCGCCAAGGATCGCAGGGCAACATTCTTTGCCTCCTGTTGCCTCCTCCTCCTACTCGGCTTCCTCCTCCTCTTCTTCCACCTGCTCATTCAGTCAGCCACACACCTTCACCACCAACTTCAGCACAGCCCGGGGTAAACATCAGCAGGCCATTCTGAAACTCATATGTTTGGGGGACAGGCCCCACACCGCACAGGAGTTGTGGCGGGGTATAGAACAACAGACCGACGAGTGGTTGCTGCCGGTGAGCCTCAAGCCCGGCCTGGTGGTGTGTGATAATGGGCGAAATCTCGTTGCAGCTCTGGGACTAGCCGGTTTGACGCACATCCCTTGCTTGGCGCATGTGCTGAATTTGGTGGTGCAGAAGTTCATTCACAACTACCCCGACATGTCAGAGCTGCTGCATAAAGTGCGGGCCGTCTGTTTGCGCTTCCGGCGTTCACATCCTGCCGCTGCTCGCCTGTCTGCGCTACAGCGTAACTTCGGCCTTCCCGCTCACCGCCTCATATGCGACGTGCCCACCAGGTGGAACTCCACCTTGCACATGCTGGACAGACTGTGCGAGCAGCAGCAGGCCATAGTGGAGTTTCAGCTGCAGCACGCACGGGTCAGTCGCACTACGGAACAGCACCACTTCACCACCAATGACTCGGCCTCCATGCGAGACCTGTGTGCCTTGTTGCGCTGTTTCGAGTACTCCACCAACATGGCCAGTGGCGATGACGCCGTTATCAGCGTTACAATACCACTTCTATGTCTCCTTGAGAAAACACTTAGGGCGATGATGGAAGAGGAGGAGGAAGAGGGGTCATTTTTAGCACTTTCAGGCCAGTCTCTTTTCGAAGTGACTCAGAGGGAGGTTTTTTGCAACAGCAGAGGCCTGGTACAAATGTGGCCAGCCAGGGCCCACTACTGGAAGACGAGGAGGATGAGGATGAGGAGGAGGTGGAGGAGGATGAGGATGAAGCATGGTCACAGCGGGGTGGCACCCAACGCAGCTCGGGCCCATCACTGGTGCGTGGCTGGGGGGAAAGGCAGGACGATGACGATACGCCTCCCACAGAGGACAGCTTGTCCTTACCCCTGGGCAGCCTGGCACACATGAGCGACTACATGCTGCAGTGCCTGCGCAACGACAGCAGAGTTGCCCACATTTTAACGTGTGCGGACTACTGGGTTGCCACCCTGCTGGATCCATGGTACAAAGACAATGTGCCCACCTTACTTCCTGCACTGGAGCGTGATAGGAAGATGCGCGAGTACAAGCGCACGTTGGTAGACGCGCTACTGAGAGCATTCCCAAATGTCACAGGGGAACAAGTGGAAGCCCAAGGCCAAGGCAGAGGAGGAGCAAGAGGTCGCCAAGGCAGCTGTGTCACGGCCAGCTCCTCTGAGGGCAGGGTTAGCATGGCAGAGATGTGGAAAACTTTTGTCAACACGCCACAGCTAACTGCACCACCACCTGATACGCAACGTGTTAGCAGGAGGCAACATTTCACTAACATGGTGGAACAGTACGTGTGCACACCCCTCCACGTACTGACTGATGGTTCGGCCCCATTCAACTTCTGGGTCTCTAAATTGTCTACGTGGCCAGAGCTAGCCTTTTATGCCTTGGAGGTGCTGGCCTGCCCTGCGGCCAGCGTTTTGTCTGAACGTGTATTCAGCACGGCAGGGGGCGTCATTACAGACAAACGCAGCCGCCTGTCTACAGCCAATGTGGACAAGCTGACGTTCATAAAAATGAACCAGGCATGGATCCCACAGGATCTGTCCGTCCCTTGTCCAGATTAGACATTAACTACCTCCCCTTAACCATATATTATTGGACTCCAGGGCACTTCCTCATTCAATCCTATTTTTATTTTCATTTTACCATTATATTGCGAGACTACCAAAGTTGAATGAACCTCTCCTCTGTCTGGGTGCCGGGGCCTAAATATATGCCAATGGACTGTTCCAGTGTTGGGTGACGTGAAGCCTGATTCTCTGCTATGACATGCAGACTGATTCTCTGCTGACATGAAGACAGATTCTCTGTTACGGGACCTCTCTCCTCTGCCTGGGTGCTGGGCCTAAATATATGACAATGGACTGTTGCAGTGGTGGCTGACGTGAAGCCTGATTCTCTGCTATGACATGCAGACTGATTCTCTGCTGACATGAAGCCAGATTCTCTGTTACGGGACCTCTCTCCTCTGCCTTGGTGCCTGGGCCTAAATATATGCCAATAGACTGTTGCAGTGGTGGGTGACGTGAAGCCTGATTCTCTGCTATGACATGCAGACTGATTCTCTGCTGACATGAAGCCAGATCCTCTGTTACGGGACCTCTCTCCTCTGCCTGGGTGCTGGGCCTAAATATATGACAATGGACTGTTGCAGTGGTGGGTGACGTGAAGCCTGATTCTCTGCTATGACATGCAGACTGATTCTCTGCTGACATGAAGACAGATTCTCTGTTACGGGACCTCTCTCCTCTGCCTGGGTGCTGGGCCTAAATATATGACAATGGACTGTTGCAGTGGTGGCTGACGTGAAGCCTGATTCTCTGCTATGACATGCAGACTGATTCTCTGCTGACATGAAGCCAGATTCTCTGTTACGGGACCTCTCTCCTCTGCCTGGGTGCTGGGCCTAAATATATGACAATGGACTGTTGAAGTGGTGGCTGACGTGAAGCCTGATTCTCTGCTATGACATGCAGACTGATTCTCTGCTGACATGAAGACAGATTCTCTGTTACGGGACCTCTCTCCTCTGCCTGGGTGCTGGGCCTAAATATATGACAATGGACTGTTGCAGTGGTGGCTGACGTGAAGCCTGATTCTCTGCTATGACATGCAAACTGATTCTCTGCTGACATGAAGCCAGATTCTCTGTTACGGGACCTCTCTCCTCTGCCTGGGTGCTGGGCCTAAATATATGACAATGGACTGTTGCAGTGGTGGTTGACGTGAAGCCTGATTCTCTGCTATGACATGCAGACTGATTCTCTGCTGACATGAAGCCAGAGTCTCTGTTACGGGACCTCTCTCCTCTGCCTGGGTGCTGGGCCTAAATATATGACAATGAACTGTTGCAGTGGTGGCTGACGTGAAGCCTGATTCTCTGCTATGACATGCAGACTGATTCTCTGCTGACATGAAGACAGATTCTCTGTTACGGGACCTCTCTCCTCTGCCTGGGTGCTGGGCCTAAATATATGCCAATGGACTGTTGCAGTGGTGGCTGACGTGAAGCCTGATTCTCTGCTATGACATGCAGACTGATTCTCTGCTGACATGAAGCCAGATTCTCTGTTACGGGACCTCTCTCCTCTGCCTGGGTGCTGATCCTAAATATCTGACAATGGACTGTTGCAGTGGTGGGTGACGTGAAGCCTGATTCTCTGCTATGACATGCAGACTGATTCTCTGCTGACATGAAGCCAGATTCTCTGTTACGGGACCTCTCTCCTCTGCCTGGGTGCTGGGGCCTAAATATCTGAGAATGGACTGTTCCAGTGGTGGGTGACGTGAAGCCAGATTCTCTGCTATGGGACCTCTCTCCAATTGATATTGGTTAATTTTTATTTATTTTATTTTTATTTTAATTCATTTCCCTATCCACATTTGTTTGCAGGGGATTTACCTACATGTTGCTGCCTTTTGCAGCCCTCTAGCCCTTTCCTGGGCTGTTTTACAGCCTTTTTAGTGCCGAAAAGTTCGGGTCCCCATTGACTTCAATGGGGTTCGGGACAAAGTTCGGATCGGGTTCGGATCCCGAACCCAAACATTTCCGGGAAGTTCGGCCGAACTTCTCGAACCCGAACATCCAGGTGTCCGCTCAACTCTAATAATAACTGATAAGCGCATCTGCCTGTCAACTGAAAATGCTGACCGGTTGACTCTTATCAAAATGAACAAGGCCTGGATTGCCCCTGACTTCTCTACTCCACCAGAGGAAAGCGGCTGAACATAAAGGCACTTTAAATGTGGCTTTTATGGTGTATTGAATACACTGTATTCCCATGCACCCCTTCCACCACAAAAAAGGGTATATGGTTCAATCTTCCTTTTCTCGTCCTCCTAGGCTACCATCGCTCCTAATGTTTTAGAGAGTCACCAGCAGGCCCTCACCCATAATGTTTTAGATGGTCAGATTAGCAGCAGGCCCTCGCCCCTAATGTTTTAGATGGTCAGATTAGCAGAAGGCACTCATCCCTAATGTTTTATATGGTCAGTTCAGCAGCAGACCCTCACCCCTAATGTTTTAGATGATCAGATCAGCAGCAGGCCCTCACCCCTAATGTTTTAGAGGGTCACCAGCAGGTCCTTGCTCCTAATGTTTTTGAGGGTCACCAACAAGCCATCAATCATATTTTTTCAAAGGTGTGTATGATGCCCTCCTTTATGTGTAATAAAAGGTGTATTGGAGTGCCGGTTCCTTGTAATTTTTGGCAGCCCTTTCACTTAGTGCATAGGCTTTATGAGTGTAGGAGTCCCACTACCTGAACAATTGTACCACAGTGTGAATGAGGCCCTCCTTTATGTGATATACAGGTTGTATCGGATTGCCTTTTCCTTGTAAATTTTGGCAGCACTTGCACTTTATATACAAGTAAATGTACAGGAAATAATGTTTCCTAACAATTTTTCCTCTAAAATTGATTTTATCTTCGGTTTTGTGCGTATTATTGTCAGTCTGTAAAAGTGGCGTTCTATTTGGACAACATCGTTCCCAGCAGCGACCTGGGAGTCCAAGATGCATCCAGACATCCTCCCCATGCTGTTCCCGAACCATTTCAGTGGTGTTTCCATCAATTTCTGACCTTTTCCTGTGAACCAGACACCCTCCCCTCTTCAGAGCAGGGGGTGCCTGGTTTAATGCTCTGGTTCTCCCATTGACTTCCATTGTGCTCGGGTGCTCTGTAGAGCACCCAAGCATCCCAAAGTGTTCTACTAGAGCACCCGAGCACTTTGGTGCTCGATTAACACTTATAATATTCTTACTTTTGAGATACTGACTTTTGAATTTTCTTTTGTGGTAAGACATAATCACCAACATTAAAAGAAATAAACTCTTGAAATAGATCACTCTGTGTGTAATAAATCCATAGAATATAGGAGTTTCACATTTTGAATTACTGAAATAAATTAACCTTTTGATGATATTCTAATTTATTGAGATGCACTAGTATGTGCGCTTTTGTAAATTTGAATAGTTTTTTGTACAACAGTTTTTAGTTTTTTTACAAAACCATTTTTTTTAGCACCAATTCAGTTGAAACGTGATTTTGAGGGGCTTATATAATAGAAACCACCCATAAATGACCTGTTTTAGAAACTACACCTTTCAAATTATTCAAAACTGATGTCACAAACTTTGTTAACCATTGAGGTGTTCCACAAGAATTAAAGGAAAATGAAAATTAATTTTCAAAATTTTTTTGCATTTTTTTTTTACCTTAATCCATTTTTTCCTGCAGCACGGCAAGGGTTAACAGCAAAATAAACCTCAATATGTATTACCCTGATTCTGCAGTTTACAGAAACACCCTATTTGTGGTCATAAACTGAAACAGAAGGGAAAAAGTGCCATATGGTTTTTTGAGGGCAGAATTTGTTAAAATGTTTTTTGGGTGCTATATTGTATTTGAAGAGACCCTGAGGTACCCCTACAGTGAGAACGCCCAAAAGTGACCCCATTTTGGAAACTACACTGCTCAAAGAATTTAGTAATTGGTGTACTGAGCACTTTAAAGGGTTTCTACCACTTAGGCGTCACATATTTGGCTGTCAGACACTAGCGATCCGCTAGTGTCTGCTCTGGCCAACCATCCTAATACAATTGCTTTTGGGGCGGTGGTTTGGCTAAAAAAACTACTTTTATTAATATGCTAATGAGCCTCTAGGTGCTATGGGGGCGTCATTAGCACCTAGAGGCTCCGTCTACCTTTAGAAACTGCCGCCCCCAGCGCGTCCCTCCAGCCCGCCCATCTCCTCCTGAATGCGATCCTCGTATGTATTCTGCGCATGCGCAGTAAATGTCTGACAGCTTCCCTGCTCAGACATCTCCACTGCGCCTGTCCTCGGAGCACTATGGCGTCATCGCGCAGGCGCAGTGGAGATGTCTGAGCAAGGAAGCGATCAGACATTCACTGCGCATGCGCAGAATACATACGAGGATCGCATTCAGGAGGAGATGGGCGGGCTGGAGGGACGCGCTCGGCGGCGGCCGTTTCTGAAGGTAGACGGAGCCTCTAGGTGCTAATGACGCCCCCATAGCACCTAGAGGCTCATTAGCATATTAATAAAAGTAGTTTTTTTAGCCAAACCACCGCCCCAAAAGCAATTATATTAGGATGGTTGGCCAGAGCAGACACTAGCGGATCGCTAGTGTCTGACAGCCAAATATGTGACACCTAAGTGGTAGAAACCCTTTAACCTCACAGACGTTTTACAAAATTTAGAAACACTTGTCTGTGAAAATGAAAATTTTAATTTCTGCCAATAAAATGTTGCTTTAGTAAGCTACCTTATTTTTTATTTTTTTCAGCATTCACCTGACAGGGTAGATCGTGTAATATTTTTATAGAGCTGGTTGTTATGGACGCATACCTAATATGTGTATTTTATTTTTGAAAATAAAAAACCTTGTTTTCTGTTGCCATTTTCGGAAAGCCAGATTTAAAAAAATATGTGGGTGCTTATGTAGGGGCTCATTTTTGCGGGATGAGATGACGGTATGATTGGTACCATTTGGGGGTACATACGGCTTTTTGATCGCTTGTTGCAAGGTGACCAAAAATGGCTGTTTTGGCACAGTTTTTCTTTTTTACGGCGTTCAACTGATGGGGTGGATTCTTGTATTGGGCAGACTAGGGCCAAATGGTTCTTATCTGCCGACACATTCTATGTTTCTATCGTGATATTTTTATAGAGCCTGTCGTCGCAATTCCTAATATATAATTTTTTTATATTTGTTTATGTTTTCTATTTTTTACAATTTTAAAATGACTTAATTATAGGAACGGGTACTTTTTTCTTTTTACTTGAAACATTTATTTTTATAATATAGAACCCTTTTTTTTTTTTTCGCCAGTAGCAGCACAATACCCTCACACATTGAGCTGCTATGTAGGAGGAACTGAGGAATCAGCCTCTGCTCCTCCTACACAGCAACGAGATGTGTAACTACATAACTACAATGAGGGAGCACATCTGGGCATAACTACAGTGAGGGGGCATACAGTATCTGTGCATAACTGTGAAGGGGGCACATATCTGGCAATTATTACTGTAAAGGGCCACATATGGGCATGACTAATGTGTAAGTGGCACATATGGCCATGACTAATGTGGAAGTGGCACATATGGGCATGATTAATGTGGAAGGGGCTCAGTGTGGGCATTACTACTAGGTGCTGGCACAAAGGGGGAATAATTACAATCTGGGGGCACTAAGGAGAATGGGTGTGTATGGTTATGCTTTGGGTGGAGTTAGAGGCATGGCCTAGTATGAAAAGAGTAGCGTGCCGCACATATTGTCCCTCTTCACAATTTTCTAAAGTTATGAGGTATGCATACATGTTTATACTGACTGCTGCATGCCCAAAACTGCAGGAGTGCCCCGACTAATTTTATATAAGTGTACAGTTTTCCATCCCCCTATACAAACTGATTATAATCAATAATTCTAAATTCCTGAACCTTCTCTAATGCATTAGCTAAGCTTGCTGTCAGGCAGGTATAATGCAGCCGCTTTATTGCTCCCGTGTTCTGGACACAATGCCTGAACCGCCGGATGTCGTTTTTGGGATCCTCCTGATAAGACCTATGAGGTTGCCTGTGCCAGATATCTCCTTATGATGTGTATGTTTACCATTATTTTTTTGCCTTCAGGTATGAACCTGTGTCTCCCTGTATAAACATTATTCTTCCTTTTTGATATTGGCAAATTATTAAAATATCAATTGTATTCATGGGAGTAATATTACAACTTCTAAAGATTTTTTTTTTTTCGGGAAGTGAAATAGTTATATATGAATTAATAAGGTAAATACAGGTTATCTATTACTTCTTATAAGGGCCCTATCATATACAGACACTCATCCACCAGTTCCACTTCATTTTTCAGTTTCAGTTTAAGATGAACAATATATTTCGGCAAAATTTCAGGTCTGTATGTTAGCCTGAAGTGTGAACAGAATATGAACTCTCTGAATGACCTTTGTACATTAGGAATTCTGCATAGGGGAGCATTTAATGCATGCAAGTTTACTGATCGCATAGAGCGTCTCACTCCGCAGAAATGCCCAATATTTCAAATTCTTGTCTTTTGCTGCTACCTAGTGGCAAAAATGTTAAGCACAAGTGTTCCATTTCCATTTATGTTAAAATTTCAGGACTTTCAGTTTATGTTAAAATTTCAGGACTTTCAGTTTATGTTAAAATTTCAGGACTTTCAGAAATAACAGAAGTGCCAGAAGTGCCATTGCTGGCATTACCAGGGTCTGTTTGGTTCTGTCCGTTCAGTTATGTGCCAAATCTGGCACTTCTGTTATTTTTGCTGTTCTGCTCCTCTAGCGGGGCAAAAAATGGAAATTGCTATTTATGTGTGAATCCAACCTAAGGCCTGATTCACACATCCATGCTCGGTTTCGGGTCTGTTGTATGGCACTTACATGATGATGTGAGTACAGTATAATAGACCCACAATCAGATAGGAACTGACTGTATCATAAATCACTAAGTTTGGGTCAGGGAAGCCGCGGTCAGTCTGGGAGATGTGGCCAACACATAGGCCGTGTTTCCCAGACTAAACACGGTTGTGTGAATTAGGCCTTAGGTCTCATGCACACAAATTTTTGTATTTTTATTGTGCTATATGTTTTTAAAGTACATAGCGTACTGAAGAAGATCCAATTCTGGCCAGTTTTTGTAGACGAAAATAGCAGTTTTTAATTGGTGGGAGCGAGCAAAAATTGGAATACAGACAGAAGCTAGCCATTTTATAAGGATCCAATTTTTTAGGGGGGGCCCAAATCAGATATGCCCATGTGCATTTAACCCCTCAGATATCACGTTTAACGCTGATCACGGCATCTGAGACTCACATTCAGGTGCTTAGGGGTTAATCCGGGGTTTTAAAACAATTATACTCCCTTCATCCACTTGATCGAAGAAAGGCCATCCCCTCCCCTCTTGATTGAAGAAAACCCACCAAAGGACCTGTGGAGAGCATGAAGACGTCACCATGTGATCACGCTGGCAGCGCTGATGACATCACCACATGCGGCCAGGGTGATCACATGGTGGCGTCTTCACGTCAGGTCCTTTGGCGGTTTTTCTTCAATCAAGATGGGAGCGTATGGAGGTGAGTATAACTTTTTTAACTTTTAGCCACCATTCTATGGAAAATTGATTCATTAACACAAAACATGAAGAAATTTGGCTTAGTGGCGAATCAAATTGTTCTTGAAAATCAGATCGAAGACCACTTTGGATACTTCGATTCTCTCAACACTAATTGACACCTCTGTTACTTGCATGATATTTTTCAGCTCCTCACTAGATTCATCCTAAGGCCTTCATCTTATCACTGAAGCAGTAGGGTAAGAGCTCCCTCTGCTGGCATCTTTAATGCACGCACCAAGTCTGACTTGATACAATGCTGCAGGTAATGTAATAGGTCTGCACTGTATCTGTCACAGTTTTTCTTTTTATGCTGTACACAAATTTTTATGATTCATGTTAAAACTATATTGTATCATTTGTTATGGTTATAAGGATATATATGGAGGATATTTTCCAAATCTGACGTGTCACTTTATGTGCTGGAATGCTTTTACTTATCCGTTATTCTTAGAGTCTTTCTTCATGATACATCATACTTTCTGTTAGTGTTAAATTTCAGCCTATCGCTATATGTTTTACCTTTATTTATAAAAAATCCAAAATATACAATATTTTATCTACTGTATGTCGCCATCATTTTGTAAAATGTAATTTTATTTTTTAGAATGTTAGAAGACATAACTTTAGAATATTTTTTTTCATTTTCAAGAATATTTTCAAAACAGACTTTTTAAGGACCAATTTAGTTCTTACATATAAGAAAACCCCCATAAATGACCTCATTTTAGAAACTGCACTCCAAAGTTATTCAAAACTGAATTTAGAAACTTTGTTATTGCACAGTAATTACAGCAAAATATAAAAAAGGTGAAATTGGAATCCAGTTTTTACTCTAACACAACAACAGTTAAAACAAAATTCTAAATGTATTATCCTGATTCTGTAGTTTATAGAAATATCCCATGTGTGGCTCTAGTGTGTAAACACAGTCCTCAGAAATGAAGGAGCACCTTATGGATGTTATCAGGATGTTTTTCAGGCACCATTTCAGGTTGGCAGAGGTCCTGAGATGCAAAAACATAATGGACACCCCTAAAAAAAATTATCTTGGAATCTACTACTCTAGGGGTAGTGATGGTTTTAACCTCACAAGTGTTTTATAGAATTTATTAGAGTCATTTATTAGAATCGGACCAGAAGGGAAGAAGCACTTTTTGGCTTTGGGCAGATGAAGAAATCCTAAGGTACCTGTGCACTGGAAACCTTAAAGAAGTGAGTCCATTTTTAAAACTACACCCCTCCAGGAATTTATCTTAGGGTATAGCAAGTTTTTGGACCCCACAGGTGTTTTATATAATTGGTTAGAATTGGGTTTTGAAAATGAAAAATTAAGTTTTTTCCAATAAAATGTTGCTTTAGCCTCAAATGTTATTTTTTTTCACAAGGGGAGAAAAAGTAACCCAAAATGTGTTGCACATTTTTTTCTCCTGAAAACAGTAACACTTCATATGTTGCAAACTGTTGCATGACATATGGCAGGGCTCTGAAGGAAAGGAGTAGAGATTAGTGAGTTTTTCAAAAATTCAATTCACCGGTTAGATGAATTTTTTTGAAAAAATTTGGTTAGATCCAAATATACTCACGGCAAATTTTGTTAAAAAACTGCTATTTCCTGGCTGCAGAAAGCCTTTATAGTGGTGTAAGACACTGTGCCTTGCAGTAACACACATAGGGAGTCTGCTGTGGTAGTGAAATAATACTGTGAGTCAGTATGACATGCAGATGACTGGCGTCGCACTTAGAATCACTGCACAGTTCAGTTATTTGGGCAGTTACGGGGCCAAAACTGACCAAATAATAAACATGGTCGTTGTTAGCGCCAAGAAGAAGAGCACTCCTTTTACACCTTTGTCAGCTGATTCCACATACAGTCATGTGAAAAAATTAGGACACCCTTTGAAAGCATGTGGTTTTTTGTAACATTTTTAATAAAAGGTTATTTCATCTCCGTTTCAACAATACAGAGAGATTAAAGTAATCCGACTAAACAAAGAAAACTGAAGAAAAGTCTTTTCAAGATCTTCTGTAAATGTCATTCTACAAAAATGCCTATTCTAACTGAGGAAAAAGATAGGACACCCTTGCCCCTAATAGCGAGTGTTACCTCCTTTGGCTGAAATAACTGCAGTGAGACGGTTCTTGTAGCCATCTACCAGTCTTCGACATCGGTCTGAGGAAATTTTACCCCACTCCTCAATGCAGAACTTTTTCAGCTGTGAGATGTTTGAGGGGTTTCTTGCACGTACAGCCCTTTTCAAGTCACCCCACAGCATCTCAATGGGATTCAAATCTGGACTTTGACTTGGCCATTCCAGGACTCTCCATTTCTTCTTTTTCAGCCAATCTTTGGTTGATTTACTAGTATGTTTTGGGTCATTGTCATGTTGCATGGTCCAGTTCCGCTTCAGCTTTAATTTTTTAACTGATGGTCTCACATGTTCTTCAAGCACCTTCTGATACACAGTAGAATTCATCGTGGATTCTATGATGGTGAGCTGACCAGGTCCTGCTGCAGCAAAGCAGCCCCAAACCATGACACTTCCACCTCCATGCTTCACAGTTGGTATGAGGTTCTTTTCTTGGAATGCTGTGTTTGGTTTACGCCAAACATGTCCTCTGCTGTTGTGTCCAAATAATTCAATTTTGGACTCATCTGTCCAAAGAACATTATTCCAGAAGTCCTGGTCTTTGTCAACTTTATCTCTGGCAAATGTCAGTCTGGCCTCGATGTTTCTCTTGGAAAGCAAAGGTTTCCTCCTTGCACACCTCCCATGCAAGTTAAACTTGTACAGTCTCTTTCTGATTGTAGAGGCATGTACTTCTACATCAACAGTAGCCAGAGCCTGCTGTAGTTCTCGAGATGACACTTTAGGGTTTTTGGAGACCTCTTTTAGCATCTTGCGGTCTGCTCTTGGGGTGAACTTGCTGGGGCGACCAGTCCTGGGCATGTTGGCAGTTGTTTTGAAAGCCCTCCACTTGTAGACTATCTTCCGGACAGTGGAATGGCTGATTTCAAAATCTTTTGAGATCTTTTTAAATCCCTTCCCAGACTCATAGGCTGCTACAATCTTTTTTCTGAAGTCCTCTGACAGCTCTTTTGCTCTCACCATGGTGCTCACTCTCACTTCAACAGTCAGGAGCACACCAAACTAAATGTCTGAGGTTTAAATAGGGCAAGCCTCATTCAACATGCAGAGTAACGATCTACTAATTATGTGCACCTGGTGTGATATACCTGTGTGAGATCTGAGCCAATTTAAGAGGGAATACATGTGAGGGTGTCCTATCTTTTTCCTCAGTTAGAATAGGCATTTTTGTAGAATGACATTTACAGAAGATCTTGAAAAGACTTTTCTTCAGTTTTCTTTGTTTAGTTGGATTACTTTAATCTCTCTGTATTGTTGAAACGGAGATGAAATAACCTTTTATTAAAAATGTTACAAAAAACCACATGCTTTCAAAGGGTGTCCTAATTTTTTCACATGACTGTAGATGTCTACAGAACCTGTTCTATTAAATGCTTATACAAGTAGAGCCCCCAGGCAGAGTGGAGAGGGTGTCAGCAGTAAGTTTGTGTTGACGTCACTGATTACTTTGCCCTTCTCCTGATCCGTCAGAACAATACCCCACAAGAAACGGATTCTGTCTGTGGAGTATATGTCTTCACTTGGTCAGCATTTGGTCAGTAATCCATCAGTATTGCTAATGCTAAAAAAAAAACAGGAGTGGATCCAAAACAAAGATGACACGTGAACTTCTGTGTTTTGTACCCATTCCTTCTTTTGGCTGCCAAATCACAAGCCAATTCTGATGGGACCATTACAGGCCTTACACCTGCTAAACAGAGGATCCGTTGTGCGTCTCATTTTTCCTTCCTTCTGACAGATCAGAAGAAGGGTCAAATAAATGATGATGTCAGCCAGGCCAAAAAGGCTAAATAGTGGCCAAGTCATGAAGTGGGGAGGGTGGGAACAGCATGAGAAGTCCACAGAGTGGCCCTATGACATAGTGGTGAAGTGTAGGCAGCATGAGGAGACCACAGAGTGGCCCAATGACAGAGTCTGGAGGTGGCAGCAGAATGAGGAGGCCACAGAGGAGACCACACCCACTCTGATGGCAAACTACTGGCCAGGCAGGACAGCTTTTCCAGGGCAAACTCGCCCAATTGCGGCCACAAATCCAGTTTGGCTGCCCAGTCCAGCAGATCTTTAACTTGGGGTGGCAGGGTGCTGTCCAAGTATGCCACCACCTGCTGGTTCAGGTCCTGCTCCAGGTCTAGCTTTTGCTGCTGGTGAGTAGTTTCTTCACTAGGTGGGTGAAGAAAGCTGCTCATCAGCAACTTTAGCCTCAAGTTGCTGCTGGTGGAGCTGGAACTGCAGCCACCCCCCCCCACATCAGCCATTACAGAGAAACTTGAGCACAGAGGACCCCCCGGTCAGACCAGCGTGAGGATGGGCGATGGCACAGATAGGGAGTGGCCAAATGACTACATAGGATGTCTCTATAGTAGTTCAGTTTGTCCTCCCTCTCAGTGGTTGTAAAAAAGGCCCCCATTTTGGACTGCTAGCGAGGGTCCAACAAGGTGGAGAGCCAAAAGTCATCCCTCTGCCAAATGGTGACAATTCGTCTGTCACTACGCAAGCAAGTGAGCATGCATCAGGCCATTTGTGCAAGTGACTCTGAGGGACTCCCTGCCTCCATCTCCACTGCATACTGCCACGGTGTGTCTGGGTCCTCTGCCTCCTCTTCCTCATCGCCCTGTAGCTCCCCTGGCTGCTTCTGCTCCTCCTCTCCTGTCCCCTGTGTAGCAAAACAACCCATTTAGCTAAATATTGCTTGTGCTCCAATGCCCTCCTCCTCCAGTTCAGCCCCCACAGGGCTCATGTGGCCATGAAATCAAGGCACCAAGTCTCCAGTCCCCTGACCAGCCAGATTTACCAGCATCTGTTCCAGGACATGAAGCAGTGTATGACATCGCTCATCCCGTAGTTCTGGCGACTGACAAAGGGGCTGAGCAATCGGCAGGTGTCACACATGAGCTGCCACTAGCTAACATTAAAGTGACACAGGGGAGTATTCCTGTCCGCTTGGATCATCAAGAAATTGTTTATGGCCTTTCTCTGTTCGTACAGTCGGTCCAACATATGGAGGGTGGAATTCCAACGGTGGAAACGTTGCATATCCACCTATGTTGGAGGATGCCGTTCTGCCGCTGCAGCTCAAGGAGGATGTGCTTTGTGGTGTATGAGTGGCTGAAGTACATGCAAAGTTTCCTAGCCATTTTTAGGATGTCTTACAGGTGGGTGGAAGACTTCAGGAACCGCTTGACAACAATATTGAACACGTGTGCCATGCAGGGCGCATGGCTCAGCCCTCCTTGACGCAGCACTGACACCATGTTCTTCCCGTTGTCGGTCACCAATGTTCCGATTTTCAGTTGTCACTGAGAAAGCCAGTATTTGATTTCTTCATGAAGTACACAGAGCAGTTCCTCCCCTGTGTGACTCTGTTCGACTAGGAAAATGAGGTGTAGAACAGCCTCACAACGCCGTGCCCTGCACATGTGGTATGCTGGAGGAGCACTGTGAATTGTCCCTGCAGTGGAGGCTGAGGACACGGTGGAGGATGAGGAGGCAGAGGTGGACATTGTTGCACCGGCGTGAGAACGTTGAGGCGGAAGCAGCGTCACCTGGCCAAGTTGCTGGTGTGGCTGTGCAAGAACCACATTCACCCAGTGGTCCGTAAAATACATGTATTGTCCCTGACCGTATTTATAGCTCCACATGTCGACTCTGCCGTACACTTTGGCAGACCCCCGAGAGGCTCAAGGACTGGCCCACCTTCTGTTTTACATGTGTGTGCAGGGCTGGTACTGCCTTTTCGGCAAATAAATGACGGTTTGGGACTCTCCACCTCGGCTCGGCACAAGCCATCAGTTCTCTAAAAGGCGCAGAGTAGTGTTGGTCGAGCATCAAAGTGCTTGAGTGCTCGAGTAGAACACCTTGGGATGCTCGGGTGCTCTACAGAGCACCCAAGCACAATGGAAGTCAATGTTAGAACCCAAACATTAAACCAGACATCCCCTGCTCTTAAGAGGGGAGGGTGTCTGGTTCACAGGAAAAGGTCAGAAACTGATGGAAACACCACTGAAATGGTTCGGGAACAGCATGGGGAGGATGTCTGGATGCATCTTGGACTCCCAGGTAGCTGCTGGGAACGATATTGTCCGAGTAGTACGCCATTTTTACAGACTGAAAATAATATGCAAAAAAACTACGATAAAATCGATTTTAGAGGAAAAATTGTTAGGAAACATTCTTTCCTGTATATTTACTTGTATATAAAGTGCAATTGCTGCCAAAAATTTAAAGGAAGAGGCACTCCGATACAACCTGTCACATAAAGGAGGGCCTCATTCACACTGTGGTACAATTGTTCAGGTAGTGGGACTCCTACATTCATAAAGCCCATGCACTAAGTGAAAGGGCTGCCAAAAATTACAAGGAGCTGGCACTCCAATACACCCTTTATTAAACATAAAAGAGGGCATCATACACACCCTCGACAAATAATGATTGATGGCCTGCTGGTGACCATCAAAAACTATTGGAACAAGTGCCTACTGATCTGACCATCTAAAACATTAGGGCCTAGGGACCGCTGCTGATCTGACCATCTAAAACATTAGGGGTGAGGGTCTCCTGCTGAGCTGACCCTGTAAAACATTAGGGGCGAGTGCCTGCTACTGATCTGACCTTCTATAACATTAGTGGTGAGAGTATACTGCTGAGCTAACCCTCTAAAAAATTAGGGGCGAGTGCCTGCTGCTGATCTGACCATATAAAATATTAGGGGCTAGGGCCTGCTGTTGATCTGACCATCTAAAACATTAGGGGTGAGGGTCTGCTGCTGATCTGATCACCTAAAACATTTGGGGCGAGGGCCTGCTGCTGATCTGACCATCTAAATCATTAGGGCGGAGGGTCTGCTTCTGAACTGACCATCTAAAACATAAGGGGGCGAGGGCCTGCTGGTGACCCTCAAAAAATTATGAACAGGGGCCTGCTGGTGACCCTCTTAAACATTATGGGCAAGAGCCATCTGGTGACCCTCAAAAACATTATGGGCGAGGGCCTGCTGGTGACCCTCAAAAACATTATGGTTGATGGCCTGCTGGTGACCCTCAAAAACATTTTGGACAAGAGCATGCTAAGTCTAAAACATTATGGGTGAGGGCCTGCTGGTGACCCTCAAAAAATTATGAACAGGGGCCTGCTGGTGACCCTCTTAAACATTATGGGCAAGAGCCATCTGTTGACCCTCTTAAACATTATGGGCGAGGGCCTGCTGGTGACCCTCTAAAACATTATGGGTGAGGGCCTGCTGGTGACCCTCAAAAACACTATGGGCGTGGGCCTGCTGGTGACCCTCAAAAACATTATGGTTGATGGCCTGCTGGTGACCCTCAAAAACATTTTGGACAAGAGCATGCTAAGTCTAAAACATTATGGGTGAGGGCCTGCTGCAGTGCTGACCCTCTAAAACATTAGGAGTGAGGGCAGCCTAATAAGCATGTTAATATGATGGAGGAGGAGGACGAGAAAAGGGATATTGAACCATATACCCTTTTTAGTGGTGGAAGGGGTGCATGGGAATACAGTGTATTCAATACACCATAAAAGTCACATTTTGAGTGCCTTTATGTTCAGCCGCTTTCCTCTAGTGGAGTAGAGAAGTCAGGGGCAATCCAGGCCTTGTTCATTTTTATAAGAGTCAACCGGTCAGCACTTGACCACTGAGGAAGGGACCAGAAAGTGTCCCGAAACGCGTCTGGTCTGAGGAAGCAGTGAGGACTACAAAGAATACAGTGACTTTAAACTGAAGATCATCCGACAAAAACATTCGCTACCGCGATATTTTTCAAATTTCTCACAGCTAATAGGATTGGCCAATCAGGAACCAGGTACTGTGTGACGTCAGGCTGCATCACCATCACGTGCAGCATCACATGGTAAGGCAAGCAATCACGTGGGACGCCACGCAGCTCCTTGCAGGACAGAGGACACCGTAACAGACTGAAGAGGGGTAAAGTAAATCACACCCTTTACTGTTCATCTGCATTTTATTCTATGTACTTGCACAATGATATTGGCTACATCCAATAAGACTATCTGGAAAGCCTGCATGTGAATTCGAGTGAACTAGAAACCTGTCAGGAGAGTCGCTCTCTCTTTAAAAGGCGGGAGTTCTAACACTTGAGAACCCGGTGAACACAGGACTTAACACTGCTACGCCCACACCAGCAGTTAATCTATAGTGTTGCAATACATGAACACTGCCTACATGATATATGTTTTACAATTTTCTTGAAGAGCACTGTTATGCTAATTAATATTTTTGTTGCGCACAACACATTTTTACTCAATTGAGCATTTTCCACAAATTTTTTGCACGCCTATTTTACCTACACTCTATTGGATTTTATATGGGAATACATTGTACACCTTTTAAGAATATTACCACTGTACAGAATTGAATCAACATATCCTGCACTACCTGTGTGACCTTATATTCACGGACTTCAGAACCTCCTGAATTAACTTTTTATATATTTGAATACCAACCCCAATCTTAGGGACACCTTGATCCTGTCTATCATCGCTCATTTGAAAATACTTGTCATCCAACCTTACCATTTTTATATATATATTTTTATTATCATTCCTTTTTTTCCTTTTTTTTCATTTTTTCATTTTTTATTTCCTTTTATTCCATAATGATCTATCCCTAAACAAATAACATTTTAATCAAATATTTTAATGAACAATATTAGTTTAAACCAAATGTGAGTGTGCCATCACAATTCTTCTTTCTAATTTTACATATCCTTACGGTTTTTAGGTGTACTGGTGATTAAGCACATCTATCCATATTGACCTACTGGTGAGCCTCAGGGACACTTTATTCTAGGTCAGCATTTTAAGTTGACAGTTGGATGCGCTTATCAGTTACTATGCCCCCAGCAACACTAAATACACGCTCTGACAAAACACTGGCGGTGGGGCAGCCCAGCACCTCCAAGGCGTAGAGCGCCAGTTCGTGCCACGGGTTCAGCTTGAACACCCAATAGTTGTAAAGCACAGAGGGATCACTGAGGACGCTGACATTGTCTGCTTTGTACTCCTTCACCATCTTCCCAATTTTTTCCCTCATTTTGACACTAGGCCGCGCATCAGGTTGAGGGTTCTGGCGGGGTGTCAAAAAACTGTCCCAGGCATTGGAGAGTGTTGCCCTGCCTCTGTTGGAACTGCTGTTTGTTCACCTTGTATCCCCTCCTCCATTGGCCAAGGAACTACGTACTCTGCAGCCAGCATTGTCAGGTGGAACGTTTTGGAGCAATTTTTCCACAAGGAGCTTCTGGTATTGCACCATTTTGCTTTTCCTCTCCATCACAGGAATGAGAGATGAGAAGTTCTCTTTGTTGAAGGGGTCAAGAAGGGTGAACAACCAGTAATCGTTGTTTGCCACAATATGTACAACGCGAGGGTCACGGGAAAGGCAGCCTAACATAAAGGCCTCATGCACACGACCGTTGTTGTGTTCCGTGTCTGTTGTTCCATTTACCGTAATTTTCTGCGGACCCATTGACTTTCAATGGGTCCGTGGAAAAATCGGAAAATGCACTGTTTGTCACCCGCGTCCGTGATCCCTGTTTCCAGTCCGTGAAAAAAATAGTATCTGTCCTATTTTTTTCACGGACAACGGTTCGCAGACCCATTCAAGTCAATGGGTCCGTGAAAAAACACGGATGCACACAAGATTGTCATCCGCGTCCATGATCCGTGTCAGTTTTTTTCCCTATCATTTGCAAGGCAAACTTGACTTAGATTTTTTTTCACTTTCCTTCATGTCTGGTGATCCTCCAAAAATCAAGGAAGACACACGGAAACAAAAACGGAAACGGATGACGGAACAACGGAACCCCGTTTTGCGGACCGTGAAAAAATACTGTCGTGTGCATGAGGCCAAAGTCAGACTTTTCTGTCCTCATCAGGAGGATGACTCTCAATCTCCTCATCCTCTTCCTTCTCTTCTACCCATCCATGCTATGCAGATGGAATAAAACTTCCATGGGTACTACCCTCTGTAGCGGAGGCAACCATCTCCTGCTCCTCCTCCACATCATCCAATTTGCGCTAAGAAGACGAACTGAGGGTGGTCTGGCTATCACCCTGTGTACTGTCTTGTCCCATTTCCACCTGTTCCGTGTCCGCCTTCATTGTGAGCAGCGAGCGTTTGAGTAGACACAGAAGTGGGATGGTATGCTAATAATAGAGGCATCGCCACTCACCATCTGTGTTGATTCCTCAAAGTTGAGTAAAACCTCACATAGGTCAGACATCCATGCCCACTCGTCGCTTGTGAAAAGTGGAAGCTGACTGGAAAGGCGACGACCATGTTGCAGCTGGGATTCCACTACTGCCCTCTGCTGCTCACAAAGCCTGGCCAACATGTGGAATGTGGAGTTCCAGCGTGTGCTCATGTCGCACAACAGTCGGTGAGCTGGCAATTGCAAGCGCTGCTGCAGTGTTGCCAGACCGGCAAAAGCTGTTGATGACTTGTGGAAATGGGCACACAGGTGGCGCACCTTCACCAGTAGCTCAGGCAAATTGGGGTAGGTTTTGAGAAACCCCTGAACAACGAGGTTGAACACGTGCACTAGGCATGGTATGTGTGTGAGCTTGCCAAGCTCCAAAGCCATCACCAAGTTATGGCCATTATTAGACGCAACAATGCCTGAATCTAGGTTAAGTGGCGAGAGCCACAGCTCAGTCTGGTCCCTTATCCCCTGCCACAGCTCTGCGGTGGTGTGCTGTTTGTCACCTAAGAAAATTAGTCTCACCCTGATACTCCTTCCTCCCACCATGGAGAGTTTTGGCAAACAAGTGATCCCACACTCCGCTATTCCTAGGAGCTCTTTTCATCGCCATTCCTTGATTTGGGCCTCTTGACAAGCCCACTTGAAGAGGGACATGAGGAGATATTGTGCACTGATTCCCAAACTTTTGAGCATCCACAGTCAGAAAAAGATGACGGTGGGGAACAGCAATTATTGTTTCACAAGGTGGATAATGATGATACTCAGTGTCAATAAGGCAACGGCAATTCGTGTCTCAAGAGGTTGATGATGAGGATGAGACACAGTTGTCAATAAATGAGGTTGTTGTTAGGTCAACAAGTCAGGAGGATAACCAGAGTGAGGAAGTGGAAGAGGAGGTGGTGGACTATGAAGTCACTGACCCAACCTGGGAAGGTGGCAAGCCGAGCGAGGATAGCAGTACAGAGGGGGAGGGATCCGCAGCACCGCATCAGGCTGGAAAAGGGAGTGGGGTGACAAAATTGAGTAGGTGGGCCACACCAAACATGCCTGCAACTGTACCCCGGAGCACCCCTTTGTGGAAATCTCCCTTGCCAAAGGGTAGGTGTTTAGCAGTCTGGCGCTTTTTTGAGGAAAGTGCAGACGATAAAAGAATTGTCATTTGCACACTGTGCCATACCAAAATGAGCAGGGGCGTGAACACTAGCAACCTCACCACCACCAGCATGATGGAGGCAGCGGTCCCTCGTTACTCAGTCCCCATCCACCAGTATTTTTCCCGGTGTGCCGCCCCTGCCTTACACCAACAGGTGCCCCGCAACTTCACCCGGGAACTGATTAACGCAATTATTGGGAAGGTCCACTTAACAACTGACACATGGACAAGTGCTTTTGGCCAGGGACTTTGAAGGCACACTGGGTGAACGTTGTGGAGGCTGGGAGCGAGTCGTACCCTGGGATTGCACAGGTGCTACCGACGCCAAGGATTGCAGGCCCTACTTCCATCAGGATTTCCGCCACCACCTACATTAGTGGCTGCAACCCCTCCTTCTCC
This sequence comes from Bufo gargarizans, assembly GCF_014858855.1. Taxonomy (NCBI): domain Eukaryota; kingdom Metazoa; phylum Chordata; class Amphibia; order Anura; family Bufonidae; genus Bufo; species Bufo gargarizans. The sequence continues at coordinate 410,842,344 of NC_058084.1, read as the reverse complement.
TCCTCCTCCACCTCCTCCTCCACTTCCTCCTCTAAATTATCATCTTGCAGCACCAGTCAGCCATCATTCAATAGCTGGAAGCAGTGTAGCACTGCAGTGGGGAAGCAGCAACAGGACGTGCTGAAACTAATTTTCTTAGGTGACAAACAGCACACCGCCGCACAGCTGTGGCAGGGTATAAGGGACCAGACTGAGCTGTGGCTCTCGCCACTTAACCTACAACCAGGCATGTTTGTGTCTGATAATGGCCATAACTTGGTGGCGGCTTTGGAGCTCGGCAAGTTCATACACATACCATGCCTAGTCCACATGTTCAATTTAGTGGTTCAGCAGTTTCTCAAAACCTACCCCAATTTGCCTGAGCTACTGGTGAAGGTGCACTGCGTGTGTGCCCATTTCTGAAAGTCATCTACAGGTGCCAGCTGTCTGGCAACGCTGCCGCAGCGCTTGCATTTGCCAGCTCACTGACTGTTGTGCGACCTGAGCACACGCTGGAACTCCACGTTCCACATGTTGGCCAGGCTTTGTGAGCAGCAGAGGGCAGTAGTGGAATCCCAGCTGCAACATGGTCGTCGCCTTTCCAGTCAGCTTCTTCTCTTCACAAGCGACGAGTGGGCATGAATGTCTGACCTCTGTGAGGTTTTACGCAACTTTGAAAAATCAACACAGATGGTAAGCGGCGATGCAGCTATTATGAGCGTAACCATCCCACTTCTGTGTTTACTGAAATGCTTGCTGCTGACAATGAAGATGACGCTTTGCATGTGGAAGAGGTGGAAATGGGGGAAAACAGTAAACAGGGTGATAGTCAAAACACCCTCAGTTTGCCTTCTCAGCGCGAATTGGATGATGATGATGAGCTGGAGACGGTTGCCTCCGCTACAGAGGGTAGTACCCATAACAGGTTTATTCCATCTCTTCAGCGTGGATGGGTTGAAGAGGAGGAAGAGGATGAGGATATTGAGAGTCATCCTCCTGAAGAGGACAGCAAAGTGTCTGGCACACATGGCTGACTTTATGTTAGGCTGCTTTCCCCGTGACCCTTGCGTTATACGCATTTTGGGCAACACCGATTACTGGTTGTTCACCCTTCTCGACCCCTGCTACAAAGAGAACTTCTCATTTCTCATTCCTGTGGAGGAGAGGACTAGCAAAATGGTGCAATTGCTCCAAAAATTTCCAGCTGATAATGCTGGCGGCAGAGTACGTAGTTCATTGGGCAACCGAGGAGGGGAGACGAGGGGAACACACAGTAGTTCCAACAGAGGCAGGGCAACACTCTCAAAGGCCTGGGACAGTTTCATGACACCCCACCAGCACTCTCACCCTGATGCGCGGCCTAGTGTCACAAGTAGGGAAAAGTTTTGGAAGATAGTGAAGGAGTACGTAGCCGACCGTGTCAGCGTCCTGAGTGATCCCTCTGTGCTTTACAACTATTGGGTGTCCAAGCTGGACACGTGGCACGAACTGGCGCTCTACGCCTTGGAGGTGCTGGCCTGCCCTGCTGCCAGCATTTTGTCAGAGCGGGTATTTAGTGCTGCTGGGGGCATAATAACTGATAAGAGCATCTGCCTATCAACTGAAAATGCTGACAGGTAGTGATGGGCAAACATCTGCCGAGACGGTTCACGAACGCGATCGCGCGAACATTATTAAATGTTCGCGAACCGCAAGTTCGCGGCTGGTCCCATTCATTTTAATGGCAGGCGAACCTGAAAAACCTTCAGCTGATATTTGCAGCCAATAAATAATTCTTAGACGTGTGCAAATAGTCCCACAACATGGACAGTGACATACCAGATGTATTATTATATCTGCAATATAATTTTTGCTGACGTGCATGCGCAAATGCACTATACAGTACCAAAATGCACTATAAAGAAAGTATATTGGTATATAACACCCGCTTCAATCCGTTTTTTTTTTTTTGGGGGGGGGGGGGTGACTGGTATATCACACCAGTAGAAATGATTTGTTCTAATAACGCTTGTCCCTCTATATACCTGCAGTATCGCAGCAGAACCGTACACAACTGCTGCATAGAAAGTATATTATAACATTGTACAAGGAAGGCAATCCATTAGAATATATATAAAGATAAAATGTAACCTTTAATAGAATAGAATAGGACATGTTCTATTTTTTTGCGGAAACGGAAGCACGGATGCGGAAGTGCGGATCTGCAAATGCGGATGCGGACAGCACATTCCGGCCCCATTGAAAATAAATGGGTCTGCACCCGTTCCGCAAAATTGCGGAACAGATGCGGACCCATTTTGCGGACGTGTGAATGGAAAAGATATCCCTTAAAATGAAATAATTATTAAAGTTAAGCAAAAAGCATAGATGTGGTAGGCAATAACAAGTGCTCAGCGGCACTAAATCAGGTGCTCGGCGGCACCAAATCAGAAACCATATGTCCTACCACAATTCAGTGGGTTCCAGTGCACATCCATGAATCCCGGAGGGAAAGCAAAAAACATCTATCCCTGGGCTAGATGATGATGTGGTATTGAAGGACAGGGTGGGCAAAGAACTGTCCCTGATATTGCCCTGCAGGGGGGTGCTATTCTGGCCCTGATAGCCTAACCACAGACCACCCGCCCTGATAAGAGCGACCCCGTCCAGAACCTTACCCTGTATAAAAATGTCCCTAGTAAGCCCCTAGCCCCCTGACTTCCAGATGATCACTATATAGATCTATGTGTTTTTGACTCATTATAAAAGTATATTATAAGTATATCGCACCCCTCTGTGTATTACACATATAGATAGCACACCTTTTTTGGCCCTATTAGCTAGCGTCTGGTGTCCCTAACAGTCTGTCCCTGCTCCACACAGCAACCTCTCCCTACACTGGCAAAACACTGAATGTAAAATGGCGGCCAGATCAGGTTTATCTATAAGGTAGGGGGGTATGTCCATGTGTTGAAACGTCTCAATTGGCTGTCCTGTACCACCTGATGGATGTGTCAGGAGTCAAAGTTCTTCACAATGTAAAATAATATGGCGGGCGCGAATATCTCCATATGTTCGCATGTTCGGCGAAACGACCGCTGGGCGAACCGCAAGGCCTTCTCTACTGACAGGTTGACTCTTATCAAAATGAACAAGGCCTGGATTGCCCCTGACTTCTCTACTCCACCAGAGGAAAGCGGCTGAACATAAAGGCACTTTAAATGTGGCTTTTATGGTGTATTGAATACACTGTATTCCCATGCACCCCTTCCACCACAAAAAAGGGTATATGGTTCAATCTTCTTTTTCTCGTCCTCCTCCTGCATCATATCAACATGCTTATTAGGCTGCCCTCGCTCCTAATATTTTAGAGGGTCAGCTCAGCAGCAGATCCTCACCCCTAATGTTTTAGAGGGTCACCAGCAGGCCATCAATCATAATTTTTCAAAGGTGTGTATGATGCCCACCTTTATGTGTAATAAAGGGTGTATTGGAGCGCCGGTTCCTTGTAATTTTTGGTAGCCCTTTCCCTTAGTGCATAGGCTTTATGAGTGTAGGAGTCCCACTACCTGAACATTTGTACCACAATGTAAATGAGGCCCTCCTTTATGTGATATACAGGTTGTATCGGAGTGCCTCTTCCTTGTAATTTCTGGCAGCACTTGCACTTTATATACAAGTAAATATACAGGAAAGAATGTTTCCTAACAATTTTTCCTCTAAAATCCATTTTATCTTCGGTTTGGTGTGTATTATTGTCAGTCTGTAAAAGTGGCATACTACTTGGCTAACATCATTCCTAGCTGCGACCTGGGAGTCCAAGATGCTTTCAGACATCCTCCCATGCTGTACCAGAACCATTTCAGTGGTGTTTCCATCAATTTCTGACCTTTTCATGTGACCCAGACACCCACCCTTCTTCAGAGCAGGGGTGCCTGGTTTAACCCTGGGTTCACACCTGAGCGTTTTACAGCGCGTTCAAACGCGCTGTAAAACGCTCAAGACATGAAATCCAATGCTTCCCTATGGGAATGGTTCACACCTGGGCGTTTTACAGCGCGTACGAACGCGCTGTAAAACGCCCGACGCTCAAACAAGTACTTGAGCTTCTTTGGGGCGTTTTGACGCGCGTTTGTGGCCATAGGACACTGCAGTCAATGACACAAACGCGCGTCAAACGCACGTTTACTATTACAAAAAACGCGCATAAGAACGCGCGACAAAAACGCGCGTAAAACGCGCGTTTGAGAAACGCTCAGGTGTGAACCCAGGGTAATGCTCAGGTTCTCCCATTGATTTCCATTGTGCTATCTTACTCTGCCTGTGACAGGGCCTGGTAGGGTTCTGTAACTTGTAGACCCAGAGGTCATCACCACTCCGCAATCGCATCACAGAAAATAACCTATTATTTTTTGTCCTATAAGACGCACCTGCCCATAAAGCGCACATAAATTTTAGAGGAGGAGAACAAGAAAAAAAATACTTTTCATTAGACCTCAGATCAGACCATCAATCAGACCCCCAATGTTCATCAGACCTCAGATCAGAGCCCCAATGAGACCCCCAATGATAATAAGACCCTCGATCAGACCTCAGATCAGACCCTCAATGTTAATAGGACCCCAATAAGACCTAAGATAAGACCCCCAATCAGACCTCAGATAAGAGCTGCAATATGAATAAGACTTAGCATTCAGACCTCAGATCAGACTCCCAAATTGAATGACCACCAGACCTCAGATAAGAGCCCCAATAAGAATAAGACCCCCTCATTCAGACCTCAGATCAGACCCCAATGTGAATGACCCCCAGATCTCAGATCAGACCCCTATGCTCAGAACAAATAAAATTAAAAGTCAACTTACCTCTCCTACTCCGGCTGCCGCTTCTAGGATCCAGCTGTCTTCGTCTTTTTACTGCCATGCTCTGTGCTGTGACCAAAACGCGTACAACGCAAGGTCACAGCGCGTCGATGTCCTCACGCTGTGCGCAGTTACAGCACAGCGAGTGGATGAGGACAAGGAAGCGGTGAGTACAGAGCTAGGGGAGCGCAGCATTCACCGCTTGCCGGTCCTCCTGTACTAATGAGCGCTTCCAGAATGGAAGTGCTCATTATTATTCGACCCATATGATGCACTGACACTTCTGCCTACTTTGGGGTGTAAAAAAGTGCATCTTATCGGGCAAAAAATATGTTATTTAAATCATGTTTAAATTTGTTTAATATATTTTTTAATAATTTTTGATGATGTTATTTTTCATTTTCCATGTCAATATCTATATTTAAACAAAAACCATAAAATCCTGCAGTTTTCGCACTGCCTACTAAGCCTTTGCCTGTGCAGATCACTTTACTGTAGTAACTGCTTATCTATACACAGGTGTGATATAATTACAGGCAGGATTAGAATGACAGATAAGACAGGATCCACCTTTCACAATAAGTGATTGTCAGAGCTTATCTATTCTTTCTTGTACAATGACCTCTGCACAGGTCACAGAGCATGCCTAGAAAACTCTTCCATAGAAGTCACTGAGGTCCCCTCCTGACCATTGTGTCTATGGACCATGGGGCTGCCGTAAAGCAATTTTTTTATTCTTTCTAAATGCTGTTAAGAAGAGCTCAGGCAAGATGGCCACCCGCATAATCATGTTCAGGAAACAGAATAAAAAATCTGCAATCAGAAAATAAAAACAGATTAGAAACCAAGGAGATGTGCTGCTATCTGACAGATACAATTTTTGCTGACATATTTCCTTTAAGTACAAAAAGAATTGTTGAGGCCTCATTAATCATTAATGATTTAATAATTTAAAATGACCTATATAATGCAATGCTGTTTTTTTCCACATAAAATGGGTGGATGGTTTTCTTAGATACATGAGTAACAGCAGATTCTCTGACCTCCACCAATAGATAGAGTTTTGCTGTGTGTTACATTCATGCCTCCCCTCCTAGTCATGCAGCCATAGTAGCGGTGCCCACATGATTGTCATGATGAAATAATGCACATCAAACAACGCAAACTCACTCCTGCAGTGTTTAAACTGTCATGACAGATAACATAAAGCAGCACTGCACATAGCATGGGCATCACAAATAATGAAAGAAATACTATCCATTACAATTCCAGAAGGGCCTTCTCTAGTATGCTACTATTTAGAAGGTTGTGAGAGGGTCTTCCTGAACTAAGACATTCCTGCTGGAACCTCACCCCCTGCACCATATCTGAAGCATTTTGTTAGGCTGTATTCAGGTTAAGATGAAAAGTGAAAGATATGTAGATGTGGCCTAAGCCGTTTCACCCCTGTACAGGGATCTGGTCTACACTGCAGGGGAACCACCAGGCCACTACCTCTTGGAGTAGTCTATATACAGTGACAGCTGACCAGGGTGAGTCTAGAAACACCTATGAGTGGTTTCAAAGGGGACAGGCAAGAGCATTGTCAGATGACAAGCCAAGGGTCAGGGCAGGCAGCACAGGCTCAGAACGATATAGACATGTGGGGGTCAGGGCAGATGGAACAGATACAACACTGGAAATGAACGTAGGTAAGGCACGGAAGTTCAGATGACCCCAAAACACCTTCACAGGGACTATTAGGGAGGCACCTTATATCACCCAGGGACAGCAGCCATTGGCTGGGGTCAGATTGGGCCTTGCGCACTGACCATTTAAGAGCTTAGGAGAGTGCGTGTACAGGCCCTAGGAAACAGACCGCAGCAGAAAGAGGCCAGAAGAGGCAGACCACCACCTTGCCAGATCTGCAGGAGCAGTGAATTCTGCAGAGGCCATGCGCGCCATGGGAGGAGAGACATTGGTAAGCATGATTCGCCAGCATAACATGGAACCATTTACAGATATGTACAGTAGACAGTAACCTTAGGCCTCTTTCACACGAGTGTGGCGGACTGGATCCGGATGCATTCAGGATGCGTTCAGTGAAACTCGCACCATTTTGCAAGCAAGTGCAGTCAGTTTTGTCTGCGATTGAGTTCAGTTGTTCAGTTTTTTCCGTGTGGGTGCAATGCGTTTTGATGGATTTTTCACTCGTGTGATAAAAAACGGAAGGTTTAAAAATAACATCTCTTAGCAACTATTAGTGAAAAATGCATTGCATCCGTACCTGCTTGCGGATGCAATGCGTTTTTTACTGAAGCCCCTTTCACTTCTATGGGGCCAGGGCTGCGTGAATATAGAACATGCAGCGTTTTTCATGCAATGCAGAACTGATGCGTGAAAAAAACGATCACGTACACAGACTGTCACGGACGGTGTACAGAAAACAAGACAAAGCAACATGCATATATGACTCACTGGATCCAAAGCTAAGGAACCAAAAGGGAGACCCCTGCACAAGACCTGAGACTTTCCCTAGCTGCTCAGCCTATGCAAAGATCCCAGAGGTGGATGGTTGCATATCCACGTACCTCGACTGTATAACCCCTGAACACCCTACAATAGTGAAGGGACACGACCACCGGCTCCCTACACCAGACACGGAGGGAGTCAGGGTCACCTGGGATCCAGCAAACAGAAAATAACAGATAAAAGTTCAGCACTTAACTTTGTAGCAGACTGCAAAACAGGACCAGCATGCACACACACTCCAGGAAGTAGTATAAGCCGCCCAGTAATGCATTATGGGGCGGAATTTAAAGGGATGCAATCAGTCCAACTACATGACAGCTGAGAGAGGCTGACGAGATGAGGAACTGAACCTCACAATAAAGAAAACTCAAGGAGGAGGTTCTGAAAGGCTTCTGTCAGAGCTTCTCAGCTGTCTGGTTGTGACACAGACCCATTGAAATGAAAGGGTCAGGATTCAGTGCGGGTGCTATGCGTTCACGCATCACGCATTGCACCAGCACGGAAAACTCGCTTGTGTGAAAGGGGCCTTACTCTTCCCTCTGCCTTTGTCAAAACCCTTATCAAATGTCAGTGCCCTTCTCTTGCATCATAATCACTGTGGACCTGTCAGAATATAGTACAGCATAATTATATTTCCGAGGACATACCGCCATGTTGTGTAGTTGGTCTGTCTAGTTTTGAAATTGTTTAAAGAGGGTTTCCTAATAAATTGGTGCACAAAACAGAGATGCCAAAATCCCTGCCTCTTCCCCTCCAGCATTAGTTCTACTCATGTTGCCAAATTTCCAAATCCACAACAAATCCTCATATAATGCATGTATAATTTGCCATAGATTTTTTGCAGAATCTGCAACCGAATCTGCAAAATCTGCAGCAGAAATACCACTGTGCAAAATCTGCAGCAGAAATACCACTGTGCAAAATCTACCCTACATGGCTGCACCTTTAGACACAGGCTGGTCTAAGAGAGTCCAAGAGGCAGGAGATTTCTTTTCTCATTTGGACATAGAATGTGCTTCACTATGGGTAGCCACCATCACTATGGAGTGGATTTACTATATAATAAAAAAATAATTAATTATTGAGCTCCTACAATGCATTTAGCCCAGTTACAAAAATCAAGCCTGTAACGCTGTCCTGACCATTCCTTATTTGACCTTATTATTCCTGTACTAATCTTACATAAACGTCTCCTGCCTTGACCATTTCTCATATGCATGCATTCCCCATCTCTCTGCTTCAAAGTTTCTCTATTTCCAGCATTATCTTTTAAGGTGCATTCACATGTGGCATAAACGCTGCTGATTCATCGCCATAGATTTCTGTACAGTACTAGCATAGTGGATGAGATTTTTAAGAAATCTCATCCACACACTGTAAAAAAATGACGTAAAAAATTGGTCTCTTCCATATATGTATTAATGATCTTGTAGAAGGCTTGCACAGTAAAATATCAGTTTTTGCAGATGACACTAAACTGTGTAAAGTAATTTACACTGATGAGGACAGTATACTACTACAGAGTGATCTGGATAGACTGTAGGCTTGGGCAGATAAGTGGCAGATGAGGTTTAACACTGACAAATGTAAAGTTATGCACATGGGAAGAAATAATGCAAGTCACCCGTACATACTAAATGGCACTGGGTAACACTGACATGGAAAAGGACCTAGGAATTTTAGTGGACAGCAAATTAAGCTGCAAAATCCAGTGTCAGGCAGCTGATGCCAAGGCCAATAAGATAAAAGGTTGCATCAAAAGGGGCATAGATGCCCGTGATGAGAACATAGTCCTACCACTTTACAAGTCAGACCACACATGGAGTACTGTGTACAGTTCTGGGCTCCTGGGAACAAGGCAGACATAGCAGAGCTTGAGAGGGTTCAGAGGAGGGCAACTAAAGTAATAACTGGAATGGGTGGACTACAGTACCCAGAAAGATTATCAACATTAGGGTTATTCACTTTAGAAAAAAGACGACGGAGGGGAGATCTAATTAATATGTATAAATATACAGTTGCAAGAAAAAGTATGTGAACCCTTTGGAATGATATGGATTTCTGCACAAATTGGTCATAAAATGTAATCTGATCTTCATCTAAGTCACAACAATAGACAATCACAGTCTGCTTAACCTAATAACACACAAATAATTAAATGTTACCATGTTTTTATTGAACACACCATGTAAACATTCACAGTGCAGGTGGAAAAAGTATGTGAACCCCTAGACTAATGACATCTCCAAGAGCTAATTAGAGTGAGGTGTCAGCCAATTGGAGTCTAATCAATGAGATGAGATTGGAGGTGTTGGTTACAGCTGTCCTGCCCTATAAGAAACACACACCAGTTCTAGGTTTGCTTTTCACAAGAAGCATTGCCTGATGTGAATGATGCCTCGCACAAAAGAGCTCTCAGAAGACCCACGATTAAGAATTGTTGACTTGCATAAAGGTTGAAAAGGTTAGAAAAGTATCTCCAAAAATCCTGCTGTTTATCAGTCCACGGTAAGACAAATTGTCTATAAATGGAGAAAGTTCAGCACTGCTGCTACTCTCCATAGGAGTGGCCGTCCTGTAAAGATGACTGCAAGAGCACAGCGCAGACTGCTCAATGAGGTGAAGAAGAATCCTAGAGTGTCAGCTAAAGACTTACAAAAGTCTCTGGCATATGCTAACATCCCTGTTAGCGAATCTACGATACGTAAAACACTAAGCAAGAATGGATTTCATGGGAGGATACCACAGAGGAAGCCACTGCTGTCCAAATAAAACATTTCTGCACGTTTACAGTTTGCATAAGAGCACCTGGATGTTCCACAGCAGTACTGGCAAAATATTCTGTGGACAGATGAAACCAAAGTTGAGTTGTTTGGAAGAAACACACAACACTATGTGTGGAGAAAAAGAGGCACAGCACACCGACATCAAAACCTCATCCCAACTGTGAAGTATGGTGGTGGGGGCATCATGGTTTGGGGCTGCTTTGCTTCGTCTGTGCCTGGACGGATTGCTATCATCGAAGGAAAAATGAATTCCCAAGTTTATCAAGACATTTTGCAGGAGAACTTAAGGCCATCTGTCCACCAGCTGAAGCTCAACAGAAGATTAGTGTTGCAACAGGACAACGACCCAAAGCATAGAAGTAAATCAACAACAGAATGGCTTAAACAGAAGAAAATACGCCTTCTGGAGTGGCCCAGTCAGAGTCCTGACCTTAACCCGATTGAGATGCTGTGGCATGACCTCAAGAAAGCGATTCACACCAGACATCCCAAGAATATTGCTGAACTGAAACAGTTCTGTAAAGAGGAATGGTCAAGAATTACTCCTGACCGTTGTGCATGTCTGATCTGCAACTACAGTAAACAATTGGTTGAAGTTATTGCTGCCAAAGGAGGTTCAACCAGTTATTAAATCCAAGAGTTCACATACTTTTTCCACCTGCACTGTGAATGTTTACATGGTGTGTTCAATAAAAACATGGTAACATTTAATTATTTGTGTGTTATTAGTTTAAGCAGACTGTGATTGTCTATTGTTGTGACTTAGATGAAGATCAGATCACATTTTATGACCAATTTGTGCAGAAATGCATATCATTCCAAAGGGTTCACATACTTTTTCTTGCAACTGTTTCAGGGGTCAGTACAGAGATCTCTCCCATCATCTATTTATCCCCAGGACTGTGACTGTGACGAGGGGACATCCTCTGCGTCTGGAGGAAAGAAGGTTTGTACACAAACATAGAAGAGGATTCTTTACGGTAAGAGCAGTGAGACTATGGAACTCTCTGCCTGAGGAGGTGGTGATGGCGAGTACAATAAAGGAATTCAAGAGGGGCCTGGATGTATTTCTGGAGTGTAATAATATTACAGGATATAGCTACTAGAGAGGGGTCGTTGATCCAGGGAGTTATTCTCAGGGCTTTTTTCTCAGAGAAAAGGTGGTGGAACTCACCCCCCTCCCCTGGCCATGCCCCTACCCACCCCTAGGACCGCCCTCTTTAGAGAACAGGGATGCAAGTAAAATTTGGGGGGGCTATAAAAGTCCAGCCCAGCAAATAAACCCCCCAGATGGGGGTGGCACTGTTAATGGGGGATCTGTGGATGGCACTGTTATGGGGGATCTGTGGATGGCATCCTATAACAGTGCCATCCACAGACCCCCCCATCCTATAACAGTGCCATCCACAGACCCCCCCACCCCATAACAGTGCCATCCACAGACCCCCCCACCCCATAACAGTGCCATCCACAGACCCCCCCTTAACAGTGCCATCCACAGATCCCCCCTTAACAGTGCCATCCACAGACCCCCCCACCCCATAACAGTGCCATCCACAGACCCCCCCTTAACAGTGCCTGCGCCCCCTACTTTATGAATGAAGCAGGCGGCGCAGGCACGTGACGTCAGTCAGTGACGCTGCCGCTCGTCTGCCCGGCCGGCCTGCATTACGATAACAGTAGCCCTGTGAGTAGGATGGATATATTGAATTTTATACAGTACTACAGAGGGGGCAGCATGAATAGAATCATTATTAATTTTACACATTTTATAACTGTACTGGAGCTGGGGGCCAGAGCACAGTGAACGCACCGGCCCCCAGCTCCTCCTCCCAGTCCCTCCCCGCTGATAGATCGCAGCCTGCGATGCTGGAGCATGGCAGGCTGCGATGTCAAAAGGTGGCGGAACACCGTTCCGGTGCGTTCCGCCAGAAAAAAAGCCCTGGTTATTCTGATTGCTTGATTGGAGTCGGGAAGGAATTTTTTTCCCCTAAAGTGAGTTTCTTCCTTCCTCTGGATCAACTTGCAGGATAACAGGCTGAACTAGATGGACAGATGTCTTTTTTCAGCCTTATCAACTAAGTTACTATGTTGCTATCTGCCGTGCATATTTGAAATATGCAGCATGTCAATTTGTGATGTGGACTCCCACAGCAGATTTCACCAAAGTAAAATCCACAACCATTTCTATGGCAAAAAACACATGGATTCCATTGATCCACAAAAAAAATCCATGGGAGAGTTTTCTTCCATTTTATCTATTAGGGCACGGCCATAGGCATTGGGTCTGCTATGGGTTTTCCTCAGTCTAAGCGCTCATGCATATGGCTGTAGTTTCTGTCCAGATTGGATGCGGAGCTATTCATTTCAATGAGGTTGCAAAAGATGCAGACAACACACCGTTTGCTGTCCCCATCTTTGAGTCTGTTTCACGGCCCCGCTATAAAAAGAACATGTCTTATTTTTATTCGTTTTGAGAACAAAATAGGACATTTGTGAAGGAATGAAAAAAAAGGCTTCAGACTCTCGGCTGGTATCCGTGTTTTGCTGATCCACGGTTGGCCCTAAAATCTGCAGTGTATCTACTTGAAACCTGCAGTGAAATTTCAGCGTGGAAATACTGCAGAAATCTGCAACATAAATTGATCTGCTGCACATTAAAGGGGTATCCCCATCCCAATGATCACTGTTAAATCTGTTGATGATTTGACAGTGATCATTTTTGTAAATACATTTTATTACCCAATTCCCACCCTGTTGTAGAAAATAAGTCCCCTCTTACCTGATGTTGTCTTTCGTCTCCCCTGGTTATGGCCACCTCTCCTGTCGAATCCCGCCTGGCCACACTTGCGCAGAAGACTAAAGATTCTCTCCCGACCGGGCCGCGCAAGGTCCTGAACGCGCACTCCACCACGCATGCACCATGATGACTTTTTCCTGGTCAGTATAGTACAGAGCCGTGAACGCGCACGCCGGCTCTGTACTGTCCTAGATAGCAAGGATAACTTGCCACAAAGTTATCCTTGCTATCTAGGCAGGGTTAAATTGTAAATCTTGTTAACTTGCTGCACACATTCTCTGGCAAGTTGTACACTTGCAGAGCACTTGCAGCACAAATCCTAGTTGAGACTTTTTCAACATGCAGCAAATTTGCTTGGCAAGTCTCTAGCAAGAGCATAATAACTTAACGAGAACTTGCAGCAAGTTTGCAAAAGCAAGTTAATCTGGGGACTTGCAAAGCAGACTTGCTGCAAGTTCGCAACATACTTGTGAAGCTTGGCAATTCTGCAATAGCTTAGCAAGTCATTTTCAAAATTGCAGCACAATTACTTGCTATCTGGGATACAGGCCAGGAATAAGTTACCATGGCGCATGCGCGGCGGCGTGCGAGTTCAGGACATTGCGCGGCCCGGCCGGGAGAAAATCTTCAGTCTTCTGCGCAAGCGTGGCCAGGCCGGGAGAAGAATCCAGGAAGTGATCATCGCGCTCAACTAAGGTAAGTATGAAAAGTGAAGATGGGAATACCCCTTTAAAAATCAAGTTATCTTCTGATTTAATTGTGGAAAATCTGCATCGCTTTTGCTTACGTGTGTCCATGCCCTAAAACAACTCCATTACTTTATCCTAACTTTTTTTTTTTAGGTCCCTGGATATATAAACCTGCTTAATACCAATGGTCAAAAAGTGCTATTAGCATTAAAAATACAATACAGCAGAGGTCCACTAGGGGGAAATCTTGCATGCCTTAAAACTTTTCCATGTGTGATATAAGTTCTAGTTTTGACTATTATCCTACAAAACCCCTCTGTTAACCAGACAAAAACACACTTTAGCTAGAAGCCAAATTTGCTCAGCGGAGTAACAGCACTTGCGCAAACATTTTTATCAAAGTAGCATGGAGTGCAGATAATATATAAGCACTACTATGTGTGGAAACAGAAAATGAAGGATATCTTAGGCTAGTTTCACATCTCTGTTTAACTGATCAGGCAGGCTATTTTTGTCCTGGCACTCATGCCGGAAACTGGTTGGATATAGTCCAACCATATATGAGGTCTGGTTGTGAACGACAGTATCCGACTATGCGGGATACAGTGAAGTCCGCCAGGGTGTTCCTCTGCCGGCACAGCCGGATAAGGTAAACACAGATTTCAAACTAACCTTGCATTGTGATTACACAGTATTGTACAGGTTTGGTCTCCATACTTATTAAGCCCTTCCGGACCTTCGCCATACAAGTCCGGTCACAGTGGGCACCATCACTTCCGAGCTTCAGAGGCCCATAACTAATGTCTGTGATCAGCAGTAATGCCGATCGAGGACATTTAACCTCTCAGATACCATGGTCAAACGCATCCACAGCTAAAGCACTTCTTGGCCCAGTAAATGCCCTTACTATTCAAATATAAAAATATTATCTCCATAAGCCCCTTTCACACGGGCGAGTTTTCCGCGCGGGTGCAATGCGTGAGGTGAACGCATTGCACCCGCACTGAATCCGGACCCAATCATTTCTATGGGGCTGTGCACATGAGCGGTGATTTTCACGCATCACTTATGCGTTGTGTGAAAATCGCAGCAAGCTCTATTTTGTGCGTTTTTCACACAACGCAGGCCCCGTAGAAGGGAATGGGGCTGCGTGAAAATCGCAAGCATCAGCAAGCAAGTGCGGATGCAGTGCGATTTTCACGCATGGTTGCTAGGAGACGATCGGGATGGGGACCCGATCATTATTATTTTCCCTTATAACATGGTTATAAGGGAAAATAATAGCATTTTTAATGCAGAATGCTTAGTACAATAGGGCTGGAGGGGTTAAAAAAAAATTCAAAAATAAGTGAACTCACCTTAATCCACTTGTTCGCGCCGCCTGGCTTCTCTTCTGTCTTCATCTGTGAGGAAAAGGACCTGTGGTGATGTCACTGCGCTCATCACATGTTCCGCCACATGATCCATCCATGTGATGGACCATGTGGTGATGGATCATGTTATGGACCATGTGATGAGCGCAGTGACGTCACCACAGGTCCTTTTCCTCACAGATGAAGACAGAAGAGAAGCCGGGTTGAGCGAACAAGTGGATTAAGGTGAGTCAAATTATTTTTGTATTAAGAATGCTATTATTTTTCCTTATAACCATGTTATAAGGGAAAATAATACAAACTAAACAACACCTAACCCAAATACAAATTTCTGTGAAGAAGTTCGGGTTTGGGTACCAAACATGCCGATTTTTCTCACGCGCGTGCAAAACGCATTAAAATGTTTTGCACTCGCGTGGAAAAATCGTGCATGTTCCCGCAACGCACCCGCATCCTTTCCGGGTTAACAATATGATGCCTGTGTGAAAGAGGCCATACAGTGAACAGCATAACGGAAAAAAATCTAAATGATCAATTTGCCATTTTTTTATCACTTCACCTCCCCAAAAAAATGTAATAACAATTGATCAGAAAGTCTCACGCACACTATTGGTATAAATAAAATTTACACCCCACAAAAAATAAGTCCCCATAGAGCTCTGTTGACATAATTATAAAAGTTATAACTTATGAGGGTCAAAATATGGAGATAAAAAGTTAAAAAACATTTTTTTTCCAAGTTTTTATTTTCAGAATTAAAACACAAGAAAAAGTATATAAATGTGGTATCGTTGTAATCGTACTGACCCAGAGAATGAAGTCCATGGGTCATTTTAACTGCATAGAACATTATAAAAACAGAACCCAGAAAACTGTGACAAAATTGCTAAATGTTTTTTTCATTTTCCCACTATATTGTATGCAATAGTAAAAGGCATCACAAAAAACAAGCCCTCATGTGGCTATGAGATTGGAAAAATAAAAAAAGTTATAACTTTGGAAAGGCAGAATTTTTTTTTTATGTTTAGCGGCAGTAGGAAAGATGTCAAGTGTCTGCTGGAGTTTTCTTTTCACTCCAATCCATTAAGCGTGGGTCATTATTGAGAAGGAGACTTGAGGTTAGCTGTGTGTGTGTCTGAGGACTGACAGGATTAAATATGGTATAGGCAGATGTAACAGACAGTGAGTGTGGACCCACTGCCCCAAATAACTGGTTTGGCTTTGGGCTAAACTTAAGGGCGTTATCCTGGTGGTCTCCTGGTTTTCACCCTTTAACCCCTATATAGGTATCTGGACTTTGCTGCAGGGAACCAACAGGCTGCTACCTCCTGGAGTAGTCCCGGTGTAGTTGGTAGCTAACCCGAGGGGCCAGGCAATATGTTTAGTCAGGAGACAGGCCAAGTTTGGGCAGGCAGTGTATTATCGTAACCGAGGTCACAATTCGAGGTCAGGGCAGGCATCATTCATACCTATCTGGGAAAGCAATCTGAAGTCAGGGCAGGCGACTAAGAATCAGAGTCAAGAAAAAGGCAGGGTTCGTAAACAAGCTGACAGACAGAAAAAGCATATCTTCAGTAGTACTAGCAAATAGTGATGGCTTTGCGGTTCACCCGGCGGTCGGTTTGGGGCGAACTTTGCACATTCGCGATTCGCCGAACATGCGAACATATGTTCTTTTGCATTGCGCCGAACTATGACCCATGACTTATCCATCAGGTGGGACAGGACAGCCAATTGAGAAGTTTCAGCACATGGACACACCCCCAACCCTATAACAGAACACGATCTGGCAGCCCTTTTACATTATGTGTTTTGCCAGTGTAGGAAGAGGTTGCATTTTGGACCAGGGACAGGCTGTTAGGAACTTAGGGACACCAAACGCTAGCTAATAGGGCCACAAAAGTCCTTTTAAGGACTGGTAACATTGTGCTATCGATAGGTGTTATACACAGAGGGGTGTGATGTACTTATAATATACTTTCTAACATAGAAAGTATATTATAGTGCATTTGTATGCTTCCAGAAAATACTGATTGAGGGTTGCGATCTATCAGCTTCCACAAAATAGTGATTGAGGTTTTCCATATACCTGCATCCACAAAATTACTGCTTGAGGGTGATATACCAGCTTCAACTAACAACTGATTGAAGCCTGCCATATATCTGCTTCCACAAAATAGTGATAGAGGTTTTCCATATACCTGCATCTACAAAATTACTTCTTGAGGGTGAGATACCTGCTTCAAATAACAACTGATTGAGGCCTGCCATATATCAACTTCCACAAAATAGTGATAAAGGTTTTCCATATACCTGCGTCCACAAAATTATTGCTTGAGGGTGATATACCAGCTTCAACTAACAATTGATTGAGGCCTTTGCTTCAACTAACAACTGATTGAGGCCTGCCATATATAAACTTCCACAAAATAGTGATAGAGGTTTTCCATATACCTGCGTCCACAAAATGACTGCTTGAGGGTGATATACCAGTTTCAACTGACAACTGATTGAGGCCTTCCATATATCAGCTTCCACAAAATAGTGATAGAGGTTTTCCACATACCAGCTTCCACAAAATACAGATTGCGGGTTTTGATATACCTGGTTCAACTAACTGATTGAGGCCTGCCATATATTAGCTTACACAAAATAGTGATAAAGGTTTTCCATATACCCGCATCCACAAATTTACTGCTTGAGGGTGATATACCTGCCTCAACTAACAAATGATTGAGGCCTGCCATATATCAGCTTCCACAAAATAGTGATAGAGGTTTTCCATATACAGTACAGACCAAAAGTTTGGACATACCTTCTTATTCAAAGAGTTTTCTTTATTTTCATGACTATGAAAATTGTAGATTCACACTGAAGGCATCAAAACTATGAATTAACACATGTTGAATGATATACATAACAAAAAAGTTTGAAACAACTGAAAATATGTCATATTCTAGGTTCTTCAAAGTAGCCACCTTTTGCTTTGATTACTGCTTTGCACACTCTTGGCATTCTCTTGATGAGCTTCAAGAGGTAGTCACCTGAAATGGTCTTCCAACAGTCTTGAAGGAGTTCCCAGAGATGCTTAGCACTTGTTGGCCCTTTTGCCTTCACTCTGCGGTCCAGCTCACCCTAAACCATCTCGATTGGGCTCAGGTCCGGTGACTGTGGAGGCCAGGTCATCTGGCGCAGCACCCCATCACTCTACTTAATGGTCAAATAGCCCTTACACAGCCTGGAGGTGTGTTTGGGGTCATTGTTCTGTTGAAAAATAAATGATGGTCCAACTAAACGCAAACCAGATGGAATAGCATGCCGCTGTAAGATGCTGTGGTAGCCATGCTGGTTCAGTATGCCTTCAATTTTTAATAAATTCCCAACAGTGTCACCAGCAAAGCACCCCCACACCATCACACCTCCTCCTCCATGCTTCACGGTGGGAACCAGGCATGTAGAGTCCATCCGTTCACCTTTTCTGCGTCGCACAAAGACACTGTGGTTGGAACCAAAGATCTCAAATTTGGACTCATCAGACCAAAGCACAGATTTCCAATAGTCTAATGTCCATTCCTTGTGTTCTTTAGCCCAAACAAGTCTCTTCTGCTTGTTACCTGTCATTAGCAGTGGTTTCCTAGCAGATATTCTACCATGAAGGCCTGATTCACACAATCTCCTTTTAACAGTTTTTCTAGAGATGTGTCTGCTGCTAGAACTCTGTATGGCATTGACCTGGTCTCTAATCTGAGCTGCTGTTAACCTACGATTTCTGAGGCTGGTGACTCGGATGAACTTATCCTCTGCAGCAGAGGTGACTCTTGGTCTTCCTTTCCTGGCGTGGTCCGCATGTGAGCCAGTTTCTTTGTAGCGCTTGATGGTTTTTGTGACTGCACGTGGGGACACTTTCAAAGTTTTCCCAATTTTTCGGACTGACTGACCTTCATTTCTTAAAGTAATGATGGCCACTCGTTTTTCTTTACTTAGCTGCTTTTTTCTTGCCATAACACAAATTCTAACAGTCTATTCAGTAGTACTATCAGCTGTGTATCCACCTGACTTCTCCACAACACAAATGATGGTCCCAACCCCATTTATAAGGCAAGAAATCCCACTTATTAAACGTGACAGGGCACACCTGTTGTGCTGCCACGCAGCTTTTACTGTCTAGCAGTTGTTATTACATGTTATGTTATTATATTATTTGGTATGATCCTTACACCCCTGCTGTTTCTGGCTAGTTGGTTGTTCCCACCCTCCATTTCCTGCTGTAACTCCATTTTGTATAGTTGTTGTGAAGAGACTGCAGAGTGAGGGAGCTGTGTAACTTCATTAGAAATTTACCTATGAAAAAGCCTCTATGTTCATATCCTTGCTACCTTGAAGCATAAAGAAGCTTTGGAAAACACCTCTGGAGTCTTTATTCATTGAGTAAGCTATCTGTTAAAGTGATCATTCAACCTGCCGCATACATCCTTACAGACTGGGTCTACAAGAAGCTTGTCACAGGTACAACCGATGCTGAGACAGAATAGTAAATTTCTAGAAGAATCCATCACATGGCTATCTCTGCAGCCTCAGAAACGTGAGTAACCATGCGCCTGTGTGAAGAACTAACTCCCTAAGACAGGAAGCCATCTTCAGGCTGTGCACTGAAAGTTCAATGCCTGTGTGTCACTGCCTCAGTCACCAGAAGCATTACTCTGCATATGAAGCCAGCCACCTACTGAATGCTCCATAACTGTTACAGCCTTTACTGCCAGGGATTGCTGGTCTGTGCTGTGGACCAATTTCCCTAGTAATACCAGCTTATACAAGTTTTGCCTTTATTGGGGAGCCATAAGTACCTTTTGAACTGTGCAAGGACTGTGTATCATAGCTATATAAAGTCCCAAGGATTCATCATTGTCAAGCTGTTTGGGTTGTGAATCCAATACCTGAATCTACTGAAATACTGTATATTCCTGCCTGTATAAAGTGATAGTGAACTGAGCTATCCAGTCTGAACCAGTTGCAGCACTAGCTGGCTCACTGTCACAAATATCCAGCTCCTCTGCTCAGCCTGCTTACTAACAGAAGTCACTACCTACAGAGCTGAGCTCTGGCAGATTTCTAACAAGACATCAAAACTACAGCAATTG
Source organism: Bufo gargarizans (assembly GCF_014858855.1). Classification (NCBI taxonomy): domain Eukaryota; kingdom Metazoa; phylum Chordata; class Amphibia; order Anura; family Bufonidae; genus Bufo; species Bufo gargarizans. The sequence continues at coordinate 410,822,227 of NC_058084.1, read as the reverse complement.
TCATTATGTCTGACAGAGATCCCACAGAGTTACCTGTATTTAATCAAGATAAAGCAAACTCCTTACTTCATTCTGCTCGTCCTGTTAGAGCCCCTCATCCATCCTTGAAGGCAAGGGAGGCTTATGAAGCAAGTAAGGAAGAAACATCTAGTAACCTGACTGCATTATGGGAGAAGACTTTAAGTTGTATAACAGCCACTAATGAAACTAGCAGCAATTCTGAGCAATTGAACACTGCTCTCTCAAGGGTAAAGAAGGCATTTGAGAACTATAAAATACTTTCTGAGAAGTACTATTCCCTATTGTCTCATTCCAACATAGAGGAAGCTGTATTGGAATTAAAGGACTTTACTTCCACTGACCAGCAGAGGCATAGCACATATCTTGAAGCAAAGGCACAGATAGAAGGTAGATTAGCACAGCTACATGAAACTACATCCTGTAAATCTGCTTCTTCCAGACACTCAGGAAAATCATCTAGATCTGCCCGCTCCTATCATAAATCCTCTTCTAAGTCACTGCGGTCCTGCTCTGTAAGGTCAACACTGAGCGACCAAATAGTCAAAGCTCGCCAGAAGGTTGCAGCAGCCCAGGTTCAAGCCGCCTGTTCTGAAAGAGAAGCAGCCATCAAAGCAGAAGCTAAACGCATTCAAGCAGAAACAGAGGCTCAGCTAGAAATCCTTCAGAAGAATAAAGAAAAAGAAGTAGCCTTAGCTGAATTATCTGTCTTGGAACAAGCCCTATTGGAAGAAGAAGGAGCAGCTTGTCCCAGCTTGGCTGCTTGTCAAGACCCTGTTGAAAGGACCCTACAGTTTGTCTTAACCCAGAACCACGACAATACAGTCCCACCTACAGTTGGAGATTCTTCTCATAATCATCCAGCAAGTGGATCAGAAGGCAACGTGTTGCCAAATCAAGCTGGTCAACTACACACACCTACTAACAGAGACACTCCACAACTACCGCATGTCACAAAATCAAGTGAATCAACCTACGCAGCTTATGTGCCACCACAACTCTATGTGAATAGAGATTACAAAGGCACAGCAGAAGACTACAGAATGAACTCTATACCCCCTGTGATACAGCTCTCTTCAGCTTCAAATGCTCAGAGACCTTCAGACGACAGACCCTTACCTAGTTTGAACCCATCTGCAACACCTTTCTCTCCACCTACCAGCCAACATCTGATACCAACCATGGTCCAAGTCGGCGCACCATCAGTATCCCCTGTGGCTATAAAAACCGAAAGCACTGATGCTGCAGAGTTCAGCAAATATATGATTCGACGAGAGTTGATTACTATTGGACTGTCTAGATTTGATGACCGCCCAGAGAACTACAGAAGTTGGAGATCTACATTTAAGGCGGTAACCAAGAACTTGGACATTGAACCTCAAGCAGAACTCGACTTACTAATAAAGTGGTTGGGGCGTCAATCTTCAGAACAAGTAAAGAGACTTAAATCTGTTTACATTTATAACTTTAAAGCAGGCCTTGATGCTGCCTGGGAACGTCTAGAACAAGACTATGGGAGCCCCGAAGTCATTGAATCTGCCTTATTCCAGAGACTAAACGACTTTCCTAAGATCTCTGTTAAGGACAATCATAAGCTTAGAGAGTTAGGTGACCTCCTTCATGAACTTGAAATTGCTAAGTTAGATCCTAGTTTACCAGGTCTTAGCTATTTAGACACTGCTCAGGGAGTAAATCCTATTGTAGCAAAGTTGCCTAGTCATCTTCAGGAAAAGTGGACTAGTGTAGGATCAAAGTATAAGTATGAACATCATGTTTCCTTCCCTCCCTTTTTTTATTTTGCAGAGTTCGTGCGGAAGGTTGCAAGGTCCAAGAATGACCCAAGCTTCTTCTATCCAGATACAACCACCATTCCTTTAACTACTTCAAGGGGTATTGCCACCAACAGTAAATTTAAGAATTTAAAGCATCCTATTGCCGTGAGGAAGACCGCGATAGCATCCAACGTCTTGGCTACAGACATTAAGGCAAGCAATCTTAATCAACAGTGTCCTATTCATAATGCGCCACATTCTCTCTCCAAATGTCATGCATTCAAGGATAAGCCTATTGAAGAACGCAAGTCATTTCTCAAAGAGCATAATATCTGTTTCAAGTGTTGTGCATCCTCCGATCATTTAGCTAGAGACTGTAAGATCGCCATCAGATGTTCCCTGTGTAACAGTGCCAAACATGTGGACGCTCTTCATTCAGACCTGTTCAAAAGGAAACCTTCACCCGGCAGCAACCCCAAGACTACATCAGATGATGGCGGGGAGAGAACTGAGCAACGTGCCAACCCCATAACCACAAGGTGTACAGAGGTATGTGGAGAAGGGCTTCATAGCAAATCTTGTAGCAAGATATGTCTTGTAAGGGTTTTTCCTGAAGGATGTCCACAAAATTCCATAAAAATGTATGCCATACTCGATGATCAGAGCAATCGCTCATTGGCCAGTACAGAATTCTTTGACCTATTCAACATTCATGGAGAGACCTGGTCCTATACCTTGCAGACATGTGCAGGAAAGATCAATACTTCTGGAAGAAGAGCCCATGGCTTCATAGTGGCATCAGAATATGAGGACATAGAGTTTCCTCTTCCAACTCTAATCGAATGTGATCAGCTACCGAACAATAGAGAAGAAATCCCCACACCAGAGGTTGCACGTCATCACCCTCATTTGAGCCACATTGCTGACTACATTCCACCTCTTTACAAGGATGTTAAGATTTTGATTCTACTAGGGAGAGACATTCCTAGAGTTCATAAAATAAGAGAGTTATGTAACGGTCCAGATGATGCTCCTCAGGCCCAGAAACTTGATCTTGGATGGGTGATAATAGGAGAAGTCTGTTTAGATCAATCTCACAAGCTCTTGGATGTAGCTTCCTACAAAACTAATGTTGCCTATCGGTTGATGAAATGTCCATTGCACTATTATGTGAAGGAAAGACTTGATTTTAAAAACAAAGTCCCATATCTAGCACTCCAAGGTATAAACTGCAAGCTCACTTCTCAGAAGGACCTTGGTGATTCAGTGTACCAGACTACTTGTGATGACAACAAGATTGCCCCTTCAGTCGAAGACAAGGAGTTTATCAAGATTATGGATGAAGAGTTCTTCAAGGACAATTCCAACAGTTGGGTAGCTCCATTACCCTTCCGAGTACCAAGGCTTACTCTCCCTAACAATCGACAACAAGCTTTAACCAGATTTGCTGCACTTAAGAAAACTCTCTGTAACAAACCTGAGATGCAAGAGCACTTTCTAGCATTTATGCAGAAGATTTTAGATAACCTTCATGCTGAGCCAGCACCAGACCTTATGGAAGGTGAAGAATGCTGGTACCTTCCATCCTTTGGAGTCTACCACCCTCGTAAACCGGGGCAAATCAGAATAGTCTTTGACTCAAGCGCTCAGTTCCAGGGAACCTCTTTAAATAACGTTCTTCTAACTTGTCCAAATCTAACCAACAACCTTGTAGGAGTGTTGATGCGGTTCAGGAAGGAACCAATTGCCGTGACAGCTGACATCCAACAGATGTTCCACTGTTTCATAGTCAAAGAGGACCACAGAAATTATCTCAGGTTCTTGTGGCACCGCAACAATGACATTAATGATCAAGTGATAGATTATCACATGAGAGTCCATGTCTTTGGAAATAGTCCATCTCCTGCCGTGGCAACTTATGGACTGAGAAGAACAGCGCAGGAAGGTGAAAAGGAATTCGGATCTGACACCAGGCAATTTATTGAGAGAGATTTTTATGTAGACGATGGCCTGAAATCCTTTTCAACACCTGAAGAAGCCGTCAATTTGATAAGAAGAACTCAACAGCTCCTGTTGACTGCTAACTTAAGGCTTCATAAGATTGCATCTAATAGCAGTGAAGTAATGAGGTCTTTCAATCCAGAAGATCATGCTAAGGATTTGGACTTAGGAGCAGATGCCCTACCCACTCAAAGGAGTCTCGGTCTTCTCTGGAATATTACTTCAGATACATTCACCTTTCAGGTCTCTGACGCCAAGAAGCTATTCACCAGACGAGGAGTCCTGTCAGCTGTTAATAGCCTTTACGATCCCCTAGGCTTTGTGACTCCAGTTACCATCCAAGGGAGATCCATACTTCGCCAGCTTACTGAGAGAGTGACAGATTGGGATGCCCCTCTGCCAGTAGACATACTGCCTAAATGGAGAAACTCCATGAAAGTACTGGAAGAACTTAATATCCCACGCTGCTATTCACCCACTTCAATTTCAAGAAGTCTGAGGAAAGAGATTCACATCTTTTGTGATGCATCTACCAAGGCTATAGCGGCTGTGGCTTATCTCAAGATCATAGATCCCTCCGGGAGATCCTATGTCGGTTTTCTACTAGGAAGAGCCAAGTTAGCTCCAAAACCTGCTCACACTATTCCAAGATTAGAATTGTGTGGCGCAACCCTAGCTGTCAAAGTCGCAGAATTCCTGCAAGATGAAAAGGACATATATAAACGTCAGTGGAGAAACGCTCAATACCTTGCAGATTGTTTCTGGGATAGATGGAGGAAGGAATACCTCACACTTCTTCAAGGACGTAAAAAGTGGCAAACCCAGAAGCCTAACTTAAAGGAAGGGGACCTGGTCCTGCTAAAAGACCAGCAAGCTCACCGGATCCAGTGGCCAGTTGGACTTATTACAAAGGCCATTACCAGTGATGATGGAAGAGTCCGAAGTGTGGAAGTCAGGATCGTTAAGGATGGGGCTTCAAAAACCTTCCTGAGACCAGTCACCGAGACAGTCTTAATTATGCCTGCTTCCAAAAATTCAGATTCAGCGTTATGTGAAGGAGTCACTTAAGACCTTTAATATAGCTAGCTTATATACTTGAGAAGGTTAAATAGCATGTTACTGTGTGCAATGTTAATAGTATGTTAAAATAAAATAATGTAGTGTATAGTGGTATCTCACGATACCAGGCGGGGAGTGTGCTGCCACGCAGCTTTTACTGTCTAGCAGTTGTTATTACATGTTATGTTATTATATTATTTGGTATGATCCTTACACCCCTGCTGTTTCTGGCTAGTTGGTTGTTCCCACCCTCCATTTCCTGCTGTAACTCCATTTTGTATAGTTGTTGTGAAGAGACTGCAGAGTGAGGGAGCTGTGTAACTTCATTAGAAATTTACCTATGAAAAAGCCTCTATGTTCATATCCTTGCTACCTTGAAGCATAAAGAAGCTTTGGAAAACACCTCTGGAGTCTTTATTCATTGAGTAAGCTATCTGTTAAAGTGATCATTCAACCTGCCGCATACATCCTTACAGACTGGGTCTACAAGAAGCTTGTCACAGGTACAACCGATGCTGAGACAGAATACCTGTGAAGTGAAAACCATTTCAGGCGACTACCTCTTGAAGCTCATCAAGAGAATGCCAAGAGTGTGCAAAGCAGTAATCAAAGCAAAAGGTGGCTACTTTGAAGAACCTAGAATATGACATATTTTCAGTTGTTTCACACTTTTTTGTTATGTATATAATTCCACATGTGTTAATTCATAGTTTTGATGCCTTCAGTGTGAATCTACAATTTTGATAGTCATGAAAATAAAGAAAACTCTTTGAACGAGAAGGTGTGTCCAAACTTTTGGTCTGTACTGTACCTATGTCTACAAAATACAGATTGCGGGTTTTGATATACCTGCTTCAACTAAAAACTGATTGAGGCCTTCCATATATCAGCTTCCACAAAATAGTGATATAGGTTTTCCATATACCTGCATCCACAAAATTACTGCTTGAGGGTGATATACCAGCTTCCCCAACAACTTATTGAGGCCTGCCATATATCAGCTTCCACAAATACTGCTCTTCTCTAGGGACTTTGGTACAGGGTCATTTTGAAAATGACAGGCAGAGGAAGAGGCAGGCATTTCCACAGGGGTGATAGGGGTAAGAAACGCCTGCACCTTTGTATCTGCACCCTCCTCACTCTCTGCTGTGTGCACCCCCAAAGATACCACCACCATAGCCCCTCCACTCAAGTCAGAGGAATTATTTTCCCATCTATTCCGAGACCTTTCTGATGCGCAGCCATTCTTGGCATTGGGTGATGAAGAGGAGGTAGCAACTGCTGCCACCCAGCGGTCTGACGACAGTACTCAGATCAGCCCAAGGAGGGTGGTCCCCGCTGTTGCTGCCTACTCTGAGATCTTTAATTTCAGTGGTGGTGAAGGTGACGATGATGACGTATCGATGGACGTCACGTGGGTGCCCACAAGAGAGGGAGAGGAGGGGAGTTCAGAGGGAGAGACAGAGCAGCAGATAGGGAGGAGAAGGAGGAGAAGCAGGCAGAACTCACAGTGCACAGGAGGCAAAAAGCAGACTGCAAATGTATCTGGAGCGAGCCATCCACCATGCAGATCTTGCGCTCCCAGGATGCCGACACATGGCTCCGCAGTGTGGGCTTTTTATAACGTCTTAGCTGCTGACAATAGTGTTACCATCTGCAGCCTGTGCTATCAACGCATAAGTCGCAGTAAGCCCATCACTCACCTAGGGATGACCGCCTTAAAGGGGTTGTCCAAGTTATATTTATTGATGACCTATCCCCTGGATAGGTCATCAATATCAGATCAGCTGGGGTCCGACACCCGGCACCCCCTCCGATCAGCTGTTTGAAGAGGAGACTCGCACAGTGTCAGCGCTGCCTCCTCTTCACTGTTTACCTTCTAGCCGTTGCATCTGCAGTGGTGAGCAGGTGTAATTACACCCAAGCCGTCCCATTTATTTCAATAGGAAGGCTTGGGTGTAATTACACCTGCTCACCACCGCAGATGCAACGGCTAGAAGGTAAACAGTGAAGAGGAGGCAGCGCTGACACCGTGCGAGTCTCCTCTTCAAAAAGCTGATCGGAGGGGGTGTCGGGTGTCGGACCCCAGCTGATCTGATATTGATGACCTATCCTGAGGATAGGTCATCAATAAATATAACTTGGACAACCCCTTTAAGAAGGCACTTGGCCTCTCATCACCGAGCCCAGTGGAAGCAACGCTGTCATAACCCACAAAGCCACACTCCCGGTGCTCCACATCCTGCTTCTTTTCCTTTTCCTCTCTCCTTCCATTTGTTCTCCACTCCACCTTCCACCGTGCCGTTGTCGCGTTCATCTGGCGCAAGGCAGGCTTCAGTGGCCCAAATGTTCAAGCGTAAAAAAATGCTGATGCCGGATAATCCTTTTGCCCAATGGCTGACCGCTGACTAGTCGGAACTGCTAGCCCGCCAACTACTGCCATATAAGCTGGTGGATTCTGAGGCCTTTAGAAAATTTGTGGCCATTGGCACACTGTAATGGAAGGTCCCCAGAAGGAAATATTTCTCACAGAAGGGCATACCTGAACTATATGGCCACGTTCAGCGGGAAATTAATATATCTCTGGCACACAGTGTCGGTGCCACCTAGCAAACACGGACAGGCAAGGTACATAACTTTTACTGCTCACTGGTAGAGTTGAGCGGACACCTGGATGTTCGGGTTCGCCTGGTTCGGCCGAACTTCAGGTCAAAGTTCGGGACCCGAACTTGACCTGAACTTGACCCTGAACCCGGACCCCATTAAAGTCCATGGGGACCCGAACTTCACTTTATTATTTTCCTTTATAACATGGTTATAACGGAAAATAATACTATTAGCTTTTTTAGATCTGAGTTTTCCCTACCGGGAAAACTCAGATCCCATGGTATATTTTAAAACAGAGGCGTTCCCATGGTGATAGGGGTTCTTGAAGTTAAAATATACCTTCGAATTGGAGAAAACTCATATCTGATGGTATATTCTAACACAGAGGCGTTCCCATGGTGATGGAGACGCTTGAAGTTAAAATATACCATCGGATTGGAGAAAACTCCGATCCGATGGTATATTCTAAACCCGAGGCATTCCCATGGTGATGGGGACGCACCTCTGACAGGGCGCTCCCATCCGCGGCACCTGAGGGGTTAATTGCACGGACGGCAGCTACCTGTCAGAGATCAGGTGCCGGGAATGTTTCTACAATGTTTTCATTGGTGGGCAGTGCGCCCCCCCATCCCCAGTATTAAAATCATTGGTGGGCAGTGCGCCCTCCCCTCCGTATTAAAATCATTGGTGGGCAGTGCGCCCTACCCCTCCCCCCCATAATTGGTGGCAGCGGCAGTTCCGATCGGAGTCCCAGCAGTGTAATGCTGGGGCTCCGATCGGTTACCATGGCAGCCAGGACGCTACTGAAGTCCTGTCTGCCATGTTCAGTTATTCAGCAGCATTATACTTACATGCGCTGTGGCCGCCCAGCGCTCCTTCTTAAGCAATGCGCCGCACATACCTGTGGCTAACCCTGCTCAATTTGACAGTTGGTAAAGTGGTGTGCGACAATGGTGCCAATCTGCTGATTGCGCTGAAAAAGGGCAAAATGACACACGTGCCATGCTTGGCACACGTCCTGAACTTAGTCGTGCAGCGATTCGTTGCCAAATAATCCAGGGTCCAGGACGTCTTGCGGCAGGCCAGGAAAATCTCTGGACATTTTAGAAGATCTTACACAGCCATGGTTCGCCTTGACCATGTGTAATTTAATTTCTTCATGCCAGCCCACACATATCCGCCACCACACACAACAAAGAATGGTCCTTGTCTTATGTATATACAGCGGCATAAAAAGCCTTCTATGTCAAGTGAATGCCTAATTTTTGGGGTCTGTACTGGCATTGGTCACCAATGTAACAGCAGACACTGGATGGCATCTGCATGTGGCTAAACATTTGGTGGCCAAATATCCTTGATTTTTTTTAATCACACAGATTTTCCAATATAACAGAAAATTATTGTACATGGTAACAAGAATTTCAGACATTTACAAAAGCATACTGTATGTACATTCATAGCCAAATTATGGACAAACTAAACCTATGATGGCTCCCAGTGTGTGTCTTACTTCATTACAGAGGCCCTGTCAGCTTCCCAGACATGCTTATTTTGCTATATACTAAATAACTTGTATACACCTTTATTTAGAGTTCTGCATGCTGCTGTTCCTCTGTTATTCTCTCTAGAAACGCATGAGTACATTTCTGTTGAAGGGGGACATTTTACCATTCCCTTTGTTAATAGCACGGTATACTGGACATACCACTATTCAGCCAGTTCAGCTGCACAAGAGCCCAGAGAGGAGGGGGGGCCTAGCTAGGGAGCTGCATTTTTATTAAGGGGACATGCCATGCAAAATTATACTATGCAAAGCCAACTTCCTTACCCAGCATGGGAACAATGCCCATTGATCACCTGACTCAGCTCCGAATGAATGCACTTATCAACCAATAAGCACTTCCATCAGAAGGACCAGGAGCAGTAAGCATGTCTACTACCTTAACTCACCTATGATGCACCTCTACCTCCTCTGCCACAGTTCAGCCACTGCCCCTAACAACACCCAGCTAGTTTATAGCTCCTCCCACCAGCTAGTTACATAGAAACTCCCCTATTACTGCCCCTAACAATGCCCAGCTAGTTTATAGCTCCTCCCACCCAGTTAGTTACATAGACACTCCCCTATCACTGCTATTGGCACCCAGCTAGTTTATAGCTCCTCCCACCATCCAGTTATATAGACACTCCCCTATCACTGCCCCTGTTTCTGCTGTGACACACCCATGGACGTGACAGGAAATAAGAAGGAGCTGCATGGACATGGTCATGTGAGCACAGTCCAGGATGGGAGATAGGAGCAATAAATGTAAAAGAAATCCATTACAAAATTACATCTACCATCAGACGCCACTCCAGAGCGATGCAGGCGCGATAGCTACCGAGTGCATGCTGTTTCACACAACCAGAGACGGCGTTGGAGATGGGGCAAACTGGGCAATTGCCCAGGGCCCCCATCATCTAAGAGGCCCGCTCCTTCAGTGCTGCTATTCAGATGAACGTCCGTGGAAGCGAGCGGGCGGACAGATGGCTTTTAAACTGCAGTGTCGAGGCCAGATAATTAAAGAGGACCTTTTATGGTTCCAAACATTATAAACTAAGTTTCAGGATATGTAGGGCATGGTGCAGGGATCTAACTGCACTTACTATTTTTCCTGGGCACTGCTGGGCGCCACTCTGTTCCCCCGCTGTGGCCCCCGTTGTATTCTCACGCCTGAGTCTTTCTCCGTTGGCGTTTCCTTCTCCCCTGGCTGTTTGTTCAGTTGTGCTCGACTCTTTACGACCCCATGGACCACACCATGTCAGGCCCCTCTATCTTCCACTGTCTCTCGAAGCTTGTCTAAGCTCATGTTTGTTGCTTCCATGATACTGTCCAGCCATCTCATTCTCTGCCGTCCCCTTTTCCTTTTGCCTTCGATCTTTCCGAGCATCAGGGTCTTCTCCAATGACTCCTGCCTTCTCATTATGTGTCCAAAATATTTCAGCTTCAGCTTCAGTATTGCTCCTTCCAATGAACAATCAGGGAGAAGGTGAGTTTTTTTTCTCCCTGGCTGTGACGTCCTCCGTTGTGATTGGACAGCGCTACAGCCGAGGGGAGAAGGAGACACCCACGGAGAAAGACTCAGTCTTCTCCTCATTGCTCCGATGCAAAAATTAGCATACCAGGTGGGAGAGTACAACGGGGGCCACAGCAGGTGAACAGATCGGCGCTCAGGAAAAATAGTAAGTGCAGTTCGATCCCTGCACTATGCCCTACATATCCTGATACTTAGTTTATAATGTTTGGACCCATGAAAGGTCCTCTTTAACCATGCAGGAGTGAGGTATCCTGGACTCAGGAGCTCCTCCTGTCTTTTAAGCCGGCCGCTGCTCTGCTATACTGTGAGGTGGTACAGGGCGCATGATACTTGCAAAGTGTAGGGGGCGCTGTCTGCTTACCAGCTCTCTTGAGCTTCATTTCTTCTCTACTGCTCTCTGTCACTGATGCTGCAGTTAAAGTTAAAATAAAGTAAAAAAAAAGTTTTTAAAAATATAATAAAATAAAAATAATTGAAATCATCCCCATCCCCAAAACTAAAATAAAAACAAATAAACAAAAAAATAATAATTCTAGGCATTATCGTGTCCAAAAAGGGCGCTAAAAAGTATCCCACAAGGTGAATGGTGTAATGGAAAAATATTCAAATTGGCCAATTCGCTTTTCTTTTCATTGCTTCTTCTCCCCAAATAATGTAATAAAAAATGATCAAAAGGTCCTACACAATCCAAAATGGTATAAAAAAAATACTACATATAGCCCTGCAAAAAATAAGTACCCCCCCTCCCCCCCCCCCCCACATCTCTATAGACATAACTATTAAAAAAGTTATGGGTCAGAATATGACAATGAAAAGAAAAAAATATTTTTTAAGAAAGTTTTTATTTTTTTCAGAATAGAAAACAAGAAAAATTATATAAATGTGGTATCATTATAATCGTACTGACCCAGAGAATGAAGATAACAGGTAAAAACCAAATTGTGGATCAGTTGCATTTTTTTTTTCCAATTTCACCACATTTAATATTTTTTCCGCGCTTCCGACTACATCATATTCAATATTACATGGGGCCATTAGAAAATAAAACGTGTCCTGCAAAAAACAAGCCCTCATACGGCTCTGGGAAGGCAGAGATTAAAAAACTAAAAAGCAAAACAATTGTCATGTCAGGGGTGGGTTACAGGACGTTGATGCAAACTGGAAAACTTCTTAAGGGTCCATTTACACGTCCGTAATGTATTGCGGATCCGCAATACACCTGGCCGGCACCCCCATAGAACTGCCGATCAGGGCCGCACTCCGAAAATGCGGATGCAGAGAGCACATAGTGCATCTATTCCGTCCCCATAGAGAATGAATGGGTCCGCACCTATCCCGCACAATTGCGGGACGGATGTGGACCACACTTGCGGACGTGTGAATTGTGCCTTAAAGGTAGTACCTGAGCAAGTGTCCTTTGTTGCCAGAATGTCAATGCCACCCCTGCACTGATTAGATAGTAGCTAAGTTTGTGTACAAACTGGTCCCATTGACAAACATACATTTTCAGGATGAATGACAGAAAAATGGAAGAATGCAGAAACAGACAACTCGGAGAACCGACAGGTCCACCTTCACACAATTAAAAATTCCTGCATAAATAAATAAATAAATAAATAAATAAATGTATTTTTTATTAATTCATGCAATTGCCCAGCTTTCTTTCATTAATATTTAATTAGATTGTATAACCACCTTAATTTTTATATTTTATTATAACCGTGTTGGTAAACTATTAAAATGAATGTGACAACTAATTTTCAATCGCAAATATACACAATATAAAAGTGCCTTTAAAAAATAGGCTCAAGAGCTTTCCAATTATGAAGATGCTGAATACAAGGCCACCCCTTAAAAAGTGATAGCCGGATTAAGATTAAAGGATAACATGTTGTTTAGTGGAATTAGTGGATTTTGCATTTCAATGTATGTTGCCTTTGTTGTAATGCATTGACTATTGACAGAACCGGCGTTGCTTTCTCCCACAGGAATTTGTCTTGCAAACACATGGAGTCAGCTACTCAGTTATCTGTGAATACATAGAACAAGATATAAAGAGAGCCCTCCAGCCGTGTGTTGTGTAGCCTGAAAATTGTCATATCATTTTCCTGTCAATGTGCTCCCCTGATCCCTCAATGTATTATGTAATACAATGCGTTCGGAAAGTCTGCAGACCCTTTCTCTTTTTTTCCTGTTTTGTTATTTTGCAGCCTTGTGCTAAAATAAATAAATAAATAAGTAAGTTTCCCTCATCAATCTGCACTCAATACCCCATAATGACAATGTGAAAACAGAATTTTAGAAATGTTATTAAAAATGAAAAACTAAAATTTTGCATGGACGCAAGTATTCATTCAGACCCTTTGCTATGACACTTAAAATTTAGCTCCGGGGGCCTCACATTTCTCTTGATCATCTTTGTGATGTTGCTACACCTTGATTGGGGTCCACAAAATTCAGTTGATTAAACATGATTTAAAAAGGCACCTCCCTGTCTATATATGGTCTTACAGTTGGCAATGCATATCAGAGCAAAAACCAAGCCATGTATTGATCAAAACTGCCTGTAGAGAGAAGATTTTCTGGAGGCATAAATCTGGACAAAGGGGGAAAAATTCAGCTGCACTGAAAGTTCCCAAGAGCACAGTGGCCTCCATAATTCTTAAATGGAAGAAGTTGGGAACAACCGACACTCTTCCTAGAGCTGGCTGTCCCACCAAACCAAATAACCAGGGGATAATTGCCTTGGTTAGAGAGATGATCAAGAACCTAATGGTCACTCTGGCTGAGCTCCAAAGATCTTGTGGGCAGATAAGAAATGTCCAGGAGGTCAACCATCACTGTAGATGGCCAGAAAGGCCAGAAAGATGTCTCTCCTCAGCACCTAAAGGATTCTCAAACTGTGGAAAACATGATTCTCTGATTAAATAAATATTGAAGTTTTTTGCCTTAATTCTAAGTGTCATGTTTTGAGGAAGCCAGGCACTGCCCAATGCCACCCCTACGGTGAAGCATGGAGGTGGCAGCATCATGCTGTGGGTCTGTTATCAGCAGCTGGGACAGGGAGACTGGTCAGGATTGAGGGAGCAAACGATAATTTTAATAAAAACCTGAACTAGAGTGCTCGGACCACAGACTGGGCTGAAGGTTTACCTTCCAACAAGCACACAGCCAAGACAACACAGGAGTGGCATCGGGACAACTCAGTGAAGGTCCTTGAGTGGTCCAGCCAGAGCCTTTACTTGAACCCAAGTTTTTCCTTATCAATAATATAAGAAAAAATTCATTTTCTAACATTCTGTTTTCAATTTCTCATTATGGGGTATTAAATGCTTAGTGATGGAGAAAAACTTGAATTTGTTTTATTTTAGCACAAGGATTGAACACAAAATGTGAAAAAATTGAAGGGTCTGAAAACTTTCCGAATACACTGTTCATCTCACTGGAGATAGTCTTAGGTTGGATGATGCCCTGTCGTATCTAAAAAGCAGACAAAATAAACAAAATACTAAAATAATGGAATAGTCCAGTATGTCGATAGTACTATAGACAGTTGATAGACAGTTGAATAGCGGGCTAATTGGGGCAATGACGGTACGGGGGGGAGGAGAGGGAAATATATAGTCTGACTGACAGACACGCTATCCCAGTCAGACCGTTATACATGTTTGCACCTTCAGGAGTAGGGCAGCCATCAGGTCCTCCCTCGATACCAGACTGTTAAACTGTGGTAATCACTGTTTTTCCTTTTTGTCCCCTGATGATTCTGGGGCAACCGATCAGGACGAAATAGGTCGGGATGATTTTGGTGCTATTTTTGTGGGTTTTTGAACATACATTGAGGTTTCCCTCCGCTTCCCCATAATAGGGATATTTTTTAGGGGCTTGGTAATAGGGCTAGTTGACTCCGTATTTAGGAGGCTACTAGGGCATAACAGACCTGATAGGACAATTTAGGGAAAGTATCAATTGACTATATATTTCCCTTCCCCCAACTAGCTCGCTATTCAAGTGTCTATCAAGTGTCGCTCTGTTGACATACCGGTAACACTATTCCATTATTTAAGTATTTTGTTTATTTTGTCTGCTTTCTAGAAACGATCAGAATAAAAGTTAAGTTGCATTTATTCTTTAATAACACTACCCCTCTTCTGATGCTTTGTGGAAATATTTTAAGGAGTGCATGATGAGTATATTACCAGCTACTCGGAAATTTTTCCCACACTACTTTGAGATTGTACACTAAAGTATACCATATAGTGTACAAATAATACATTAAAGATAGGTGAAGAACCCTGTGTCACCATACAGATCGCACAACTCAAATGCTGCCCTGCCTGTAAGACTACACTTACATATGTCCTGTCTTTGGGCTCATGCACACGACAGTATTTTGCGTTAAGTATACTGGCCATTTTTTTAGTTCAGTATGCGGTACATATAGTGAACCATTCATTTCAATTGTTCAGTAAAAAAAAATAGTGTCTCCGTGTGCATTCCGTTTTAGTATTTCAGTATTTCCGTACCGTGAAAAGATAGAACAATGGGTCCGCAAAAAAAATGGAACACATATGGAAATGCATCTATATGTCTTCCGTATCCGTTCCGTTTTTGCTGAATCATCTATTGAAAATGTTATGCCCAGCTCAATTTTTTTCTATGTAATTACTGTATACTATATATGGCATACGGAAAAGCGGAAAGGAAAAACGGAAAGGAGACGGAAACAAAAAACAGAACAACGGATCCGTAAAAAAAAATGACCGCAAAACACTGAAAAAGCCATACTGTTGTGTGCATGAGCCCTTTCTGTTCTGTTCTAGGAACAGGGAAATGAAAAAATGGTGCAAATAGATCCATGATATGATGGAAACAAACGGCACCTGATGGACCCATTGACTATAATGGAGACTTTGGGATTCATGACATAAGGCTGGGTTCAGACCTGAGCGTTTTACAGCGCGTTCCTACGCGCTGTAAAACGCTCAACAGGCAAGAACCAATGATTCCCTATGGGAATGGTTCTCACCTGAGCGTTTTACAGCGCGTACGTTTTACGGCGCTGTAAAACGCCCGACGCCCCAAGAAGTACAGGAGCTCCTTTGGGGCGTCTTGTCGCGCGTTCCCGTACATAGACTTCAGCGGGAATGCGCGACAATGGGCGTTCGCTTGTCTCTGTATGCGCGATTGCAAACGCCCGTACAATCGCGCATACAGAGCGCTCCATCGCGAACGCTCAGGTCTGAACCCAGCGTAAAACCTGGCATTTTGCTGGACAAAATATTGCAGCATACTCTGCTATTTTGCCCTGCTTTTTATTTATTTTTTTACAAAATTTGCTGCTGACGCCCCCTCTCATGCAAATGCGATAATAGACATCTTGACACAGTTTGATAAAATAATGATTTATTTCATGGATGACGAAACACTACCATGCCACATCCTAACTTTCTTTCTACAAAAATTCTGGACAAAAAGCGAAGTTTTGTTTTGTGTACAGTTTTACACATCAAGGTACACCTTGTCACCCAATGATATAGCAAAATGTTCAAATCAGTAGTTTTCATTTGGCATTTTTTGTGTTTATTTTGTATTTCCTTTCACCATTTTTTAAATGTACCTAAAACAAATCCACTGTAATTGAAATGTGTTACGATCTATTGTCCGATGTGACATAAATAACAATAACTTGTAATAACATTCAAAATCTCAAGAAAGAAAGAAAAAGTAAAACAAACAAAAAAAATAACAAAAAGAAAAGCAAAATAATATAGAAGAACAACATTAATACATCATTTGCTGACTGGATGTGAGCTTACTAACATTACTATGGCAAAAATTGTAAAAACCCTTGTTAACATTCAAGCTGTCAGAAAACATAAAAATGATTTGTTATTTTATTGTGAAATTTAAAGCCAACAGTTCGGATTAGCAAAGGGTGGAGTTGTTTGGCTGGCATGCGAAACACAATACTAAGAAGCGGCTGGAATCTTCACAAATAAATGACCTACATTCCGTATTTACAAACTCATATATACAACATTAATACTGGCTGTACATTTGGTCGGAATGTTACGCAATGATATTAACGCCAGCATGTCAAACTTCTAGAAAGGTTTATCTAAATATTAACAATTTCTTTTTAACTGAAATATATTCAGTTATAATTCCAGGTTTGTAATGGCAGGTCCATTTTATAATCCAATATAAATCCATAATATAATTAGAAAAAATTTAAAATATTTTACTTTAAAGTGTGTATTTTCTTTATATTATTTTTACCTGTACCCTAAAATAAAAACCCCTATGAGCATTAACTTTGCCCTCCTGGGCCACATGCCTTGAGTATATTGTCCAGATTCCTGTGTTGTACCAGTGATCACATATTAGTCCTCCCCATCCACCAGTGCTCCATGGCACCCCAGGTATTTCCAGAATGCGGCAATACCCCGTGGGTTGTGCCACTAATAACACATATTCACTATCCACAGTAGATAAGTGTTTGATTGCTGGGAGTTTTAACCACTGGAACCCCCAATGATCACAAGAACCTGGGTCTGCAAGAGCCGTAAAATTAGCAGCAGAGCAGCAGTGCGCATGTGTGACCCCCCACTACATTGACTTCTATGGGACTGCCGAGGACAGTGCTTGCAGCAGTTCCACAGAAGTGAGTGGAATGATGGTCACACATGCACAGCACCACTCCATTTGTATGGAGCAGTTTGGCAGCTTGCTGTGGTCCTAGCGGCTAGACCCCCAGCAATCATTTATTGCCTATTCTGTGGATAGAGGATAATTGGTATTATTGGTACAACCCCTTTAAGGGCATAGCATCACCTGTGTTGTAGGTACTGGATAAAATAAAATTGGTAATATATACATTTGATGGGTAGCAATTATAATTTTTAGTAAAGGCAATATATATATGAAATAAACTTCAACAGCTAGCCAAACAGTGATTTTATATCAATGCTATTAGGTAAATTATCAATCAATAATTGAAACATGGATGATTTTTTATTTTATTTTTTACATTATATTATTTTTGCATTGCTGATATACCTGTATGTAGATGTGACCACAAATGGGTTATTGACTAGATAGTAATTACAGATAACAACTTAATATACAGATGGGCAAAACCAAGCAAAGCAATACATTGTATATGGTTATATGTTTTCTGGTTTAATTTACACATTATCAAATTTAATAGACTTTTATCATACTTCTAAAGGGTCTTCTCACTAAAAGCATTTGCCTTTTTGGTACATGGATCATGACACCATTGACTGGAAAGTGGGAACTCCACCCTGATAATCATTCTGTGGAAAACTGATCAGATACTTAAAATAAAAAATAAAAAATTGTTGTGAATGGACCTTCAAAGGGTTTTACTGAATTTTTATATTGATGGCATCAGAACAGAGGGGGTCTGACACCCTGCACCCCTACCGATTAACTGTTTCCGAGTATCTCTGGTGCCGGACAAAGGCGCTGGTACTACACAGCTCCATCCATTGTGTAGTAGATCGAGCTGGTTACTGCAGCTTGAATGGGAGCAGTGCTACAGTAACCACCTCTGTCCATTAGAGAGTTGATGGAGCTTTGTAGTTCCAGTGCCTATTTTCAACCACTGAAGATACTCTGGTACAGATGATTGGCGTGAGTTTAGGGAGTCAGACTCCCGCTGATCTGATATCCTGAGCATAGGTCATAAGTACAAAAATCCTGGAAAACCTCTTCAAGGCATCATCTCCCATTAGGGTGCAACATGGGCAAATATTAAAATCATACCGGAACAAGGCCAACCACCTATACATTCAATGAGTGATCATGTATTGCTGTCTAACCCATGTTATTCTTTTAATTATCATCATGTAGAAGATTGGTTTAAAAAATTCAGTCTAGCCTTAGTTATGGGCAGTCACTGATCTGATCTGTCTCCTGTGTTCATCATTGTCTGTGCCCATTTTGTGTTGTTCATCCTGTACCCAACCTATAATCTTATTATGTGCCACATCCTCTACAGGTTTATATTTGTAGTCCTATGTATTTGATATAAATGGCCGTCTTTGGACATTGTTTGGAGAAAATGATCTGGCAATAGGAAAGGAAGCCACTTATTGATATAGTATAATTGATAGCACAAAATAACCTATATTGCCTCTGGTTATCGGTATACAGGATCTGCTACTGTGTATCAATATAATGGTTGTGGTATGAAGGCTGTCCTTGTGACCTCATGCCCATGTGGTCATGTCACCTTCACGTTTTAGCTCTTGACATTTTTATATAGCTGTTAAATCACTTTCCCCAAATACCACCATTCATCAAAGGTGCGGTTTTTCAGAAGTTAATAGCCTACCACTGCGCCCGGAGGCAAATCTGTTTTGATATCCAGTTGCTGTAGGTTACGTCCTGCATTAGAGCCCTCTAATGAAGGACGCACAAGCATCATTGGTAAGAACAAGGGGCGTGATTAGAGTCACATGTCCTGCTGATGTCAGCACACGTCTCACTGCCCTGAGGCTTGATGGGACAGAAGTCACATGACCAACCAGGAAGTAGGATTGAAGCATCAGGGATAAGAGAAAACTGCAAATGACGTAAATTTGAAAAAAAAGAACAAAAAAAAAGGAGAAACAATCCAAGGTAATCCAGAGTAATTGATGAACTAATTTTTACTCTAAAGTTTATTTTCATGGCACAACCCCTTTAACCTTAGCTGACCAACAAATCTGCATAATGATAACCACACTTATCCAGCCAAACAGCCAAACAACTAAAATTTGGGAAACTATAACTTGCATTAGTACAAATAATAAAAAGACAGAAAAGATTTTACTGCCATAATACTCTTATTGGTTCACCAAATGCACACCAACGTCAGGAAATATAGGAGGAGATTTATCAAAATTGGTGTAAAGGAAAACTGGATTAGTTGCCCATAGCAACCATTCTGAGTCCAAAGGAGCTCTGAAAAATGAAAGGTGGCATCTGATTGGTTGCTATGGGCAGTGGGGGAATCGTGTCACCATTCCACAGCAGCAACATGGGTAGGTAACTGGGTAGCTGGATCAGGGTGGGACGAGAGGCTTGCAGTTCATTGTTATATGCCATCTTTATTAGTAGTACTGCACCATCCATCCATACCCTACAGTATCCTATGGTCAGATCCTGTGAACATGAGTCAGGTAAGTTGTTCAATACTAGGGATCAGCACTTGCACACGCAACCACACCTTTGTTCATGGCCTCTGTTTAATTGTTGTTCCCTGCTGTTTATGGTCACATCATCCCCCATTGTGATTCTCCACATTGTATAGCCCCTTGTGGCCCAGTCTCCATGTCCTGTCCCTTTTGAGCATTACCTGTAATGATCATGTGATTTATATTGAATAAAATGAGATTTTTTTACCTTGCATAAATCCTTGCTCTTTTTTTGTACAAGTTGCTGTAGGTTGGGGAGTGAGGTTCTGTTTTTGGGTTATTGTAGGCTTTAATTGCTATGGGCAACTAAGCCAGTTTTCCTTGACACCAATTTTGATAAATATACCCCATAGTGCTCTTCTGGGCTTTACTAAAGTTCCAAATTGTGGCAAAAAGTTTTAGTTTTTGGTAGCGTGATCACTTAAAGGGATTGTCTACGATTGTTAAAAATCTCAGACAAGCCCTTTAATAGCCTAAAATAAAAAATTATATTATACACGTCTCTTTCTTCAGTGCCGTTGCCTTCTGCACTGGTCTGGTCCTGCTGCCACAGTTTGTATACGGACTGCAGTGGTGACATGCTGGCATACAGCATGTCATTGCAGTGGCCTACACTGCACGGGTCTAACACTGAGTGATTGGCTGCAGCGGTCACATACCGTACACCTGCACTTCACTGTGCATGTCACCACTACTGCGACCTGCACAGTGACCTGTGGGTGTACAGCAGCTGTAAATCAGTGTCCTCAGCATTAGGCCTCATGCACACGGCCGTTGTTTTGGTCCGCATCTGAGCCACAGTTTTGGCGGCTCAGATGAGGACCCATTCACTTCAATGGGGCCTCAAAAGATGCGGAGAGCACTCCGTGTGCTGTCCGCATCCGTTGCTCCGTTCCATGGCCCCGGAAAAAAAATACATGTCCTATTCTTGTTTGAGCTTTGCGGATCTGCAGTTTGCGGACCGCAAAAAACGGAACGGTCGAGTGCATAAGGCCTTAGACCGCTGAGGACTGTGATTGGCTGCAGCAGTCACATACCATAAACCAGCACATTATCGCTGCAGCTTGTAAACAAGCTGTGGCAGAAGAATCGGACCGGTGCCTCAGAGAACGCTAGTGAAGAACAATACCATTTTTAATTTTTAGACTATTGGAGGGCTGTAGGAGATTTTTCATTTTCTCTGTCAGACTCTTTTATAATGTATCTATCTAGTATATACACTCACCTAAAGAATTATTAGTAACACCTGTTCTATTTCTCATTAATACGATTATCTAGTCAACCAATCACATGGCAGTTGCTTCAATGCATGTAGGGTTGTGGTCCTGATCAAGACAATCTCCTGAACTCCAAACTGAATGTCAGAATGGGAAAGAAAGGTGATTTAAGCTATTTTGAGCGTGGCATGGTTGTTGGTGCCAGACGGGCCGGTCTGAGTATTCCACAATCTGCTCAGTTACTGGGATTTTCACGCACAACCATTTCTAGGGTTTACAAAGAATGGTGTGAAAAGGGAAAAACATCCAGTATGCGGCAGTCCTGTGGGCGAAAATGCCTTGTTGATGCTAGAGGTCAGAGGAGAATGGGCCGACTGATTCAAGCTGATAGAAGAGCAACGTTGACTGAAATAACCACTCGTTACAACCGAGGTATGCAGCAAAGCATTTGTGAAGCCACAACACGCACAACCTTGAGGCGGATGGGCTACAACAGCAGAAGACCCCACCGGGTACCACTCATCTCCACTACAAATAGGAAAAAGAGGCAACAATTTGCACGAGCTCACCAAAATTGGACTGTTGAAGACTGGAAAAATGTTGCCTGGTCTGATGAGTCTCGATTTCTGTTGAGACATTCAAATGGTAGAGTCCGAATTTGGTGTAAACAGAATGAGAACATGTATCCATCATGCTTTGTTACCACTGAGCAGGCTGGTGGTGGTGGTGTAATGGTGTGGGGGATAATTTCTGGGCACACTGTAGGCCCCTTAGTGCCAATTGGCCATCGTTTAAATGCCACGGGCTACCTGAGCATTGTTTCTGACCATGTCCATCCCTTCATGACCACCATGTACCCATATTCTGATGGCTACTTCTAGCAGGATAATGCACAATGTCATAAAGCTCGAATCATTTTAAAATGGTTTATTGAACATGACAATGAGTTCACTGTATTAAAATGGCCCCCACAGTCACCAGATCTCAACCCAATAGAGCATCTTTGGGATGTGGTGGAACGGGAGCTTCGTGCCCTGGATGTGCATCCCTCAAATCTCCATCAACTGCAAGATGCTATCCTATCAATATGGGCCAACATTTCTAAAGAATGCTATCAGCACCTTGTTGAATCAATGCCACATAGAATTAAGGCAGTTCTGAAGGCAAAAGGGGGTCCAACACCGTATTAGTATGGTGTTCCTAATAATTCTTTAGGTGAGTGTATTACGGACTTTAAAGTAATGGCTTAGAAAAGACCTCCAAATTTGCACAGCCACAAGTAAAAGGTTGCCTCCTGAGCTGAACTATAATGTATTAGACTAATATATTCAAGTCAGGTCTCCACAAAAATGGCCTATGAAAAATATTGTCTATGTGACAGTGAATACGTCTATGCATCTTTCATACACTAAAGCAAACAGCAAAATGTGAGATGAGTAAAAAAATGTAAGGAAGTAAAACAAGAGAAAAACTAAATAACAACATGATGTACATAATTTGATTAAGGTTAATACATTGTGTCTGTTTCTGCTGCCCTGAAAGTTGTAATATATATATTATTTTTTTTCATGGTGGGATACTGAGCAAGCAAACTGTAAATTAGTATTGATAAAGTAATTGTGCTATAATCTTTGTTTTGTACTAACAGGATTAGTTTCTTCAGACTCAAATTCAATGGCAATTTAGAGCAGGAATAATAATGGGTTAAATGCTACTGTTGTTTTCATGAATTAACAGGTTGTCTAGTCTGTGTAATAATCTTCTTGGAGTTCCTCAAAAAGTCTCATTTCTTCCTCTGTTCCTTTTTTTTATTTCTTTTTTTTATTTTTTGCCCCTTTTTATTCTTTTGAAGTACAAGAAACCTTTATTGGTAACAAAAAGCTGCTTGATTAGACAGCACTGTTTGCTGAGTCCACCATGCTTCACGTTCTTCTTCCTGGGAAGTGGTACGGTCGCATAAGCCATAGAGGGCACTGGTCCGTTAAACACATGCTAAACATAACATTTTGTAGTTTCCAAGGAAAACAATTCAGTTGCATATTGTTATGTAAGAACTGGTTTGTACTTGGCACGAACAAAACTTAATCCTCTTCTTCTTCTTCTTCTATGGCTACTACAGGGGGCTTATCTTGAATTCTGAAGCATTCTTCAAAGAAATTCACAATGGACTTGTGCAAGTGCTGCTCCATTACTTGGCTCTTCATATAATGATTTTCATCAGGATATATCTAAAAGGGAATATGCACAAAAATTAGATTAAAACAAAATTCTATTCCAATTATAGATATATGACCCTTATTAGATGCGTCCCTTGTCTGCTTTAGATATAATCTCTTCTTGGCAATCCTGTCACCGAAGGATAATTAAATTTTGAAATGAACATACATTTACAGTATGTGATCCTAGAGATATGAATGTATTTCTAGACACTATAATAGCTCTGCAGGCTATTGTTAAAGACACAAGGGGAGCCTAAGCATAAATTCTAATGGTTGTCCTATATCATTCATATTTATAGAAGCATAGTTTTGTTCTCTCAGGATCTGGAGGCTTCAAATCAAAATCTGACTGCTACACAACCTGCTCATTGACCGCGGAATTGACAACTGAACTGAAGGAATCAATTTCAAACCCAAGCAATAGGTAATCCAAATCCTGTTTCAAGAATCTCTCTTCTTCTTCAAGGCTGGTCATACTCATGAAATTCCACTTGTCCAAAAACCTGTATGTCCGCCAGGTTCTTCACAACACCCCCATAAACCTGAACATTTGATCTGTTACAGTATATGAATAATTCTAATGGAAAACAGAGATTAGATGCCTGACATGTCTAGAAGTGCTTATCTCCAAGAGAAGAAAACATCAGAAAGATGCCAGCAGACAATTTGGCTGCCCCCATAATGCATTAAACTGTTGCATGATTCTGCCAAAATCAGTGGGTTCCTTAAACATGAATCTAATCAATAGGCTGTATGTCATCTATGGGCTGCTCAAGAATATATCATAATCCAAAAAGAGATCCAAACCATATATTACATTTTATTGGGGTCAAAGCAATTTTTTTGTAAATATACAGAGCTTCAAATGTCTTGCTTCCCTTTACACAGCCATACAGGTTGTAGCTTAATGTAGACAGGTTGTAGCTTAATGTCTATAGTATGATCTTAAGCTCCTCCTGGTGATAGCTGCAGGCAGACATATTTTTTTTTTACTTTGCTTTCTGGCTACATAGATCAGTTTTTCTGATACAAAGCTCAAAATGCTCTATATAGATAAAATGCAAAATTATAAAATTCTGCATGTCTGCCATCACCACTAGGAGGAGCTAAGATGTTTCTTGCATACTATTTAATTATTGCATTGCCTTAATAAATTGTAAAATTGTATGCAGTAAGCTCCCAGGCTACGCCTAGTGGTGGCTATAAGCAGGCAGGAATATATCATTTAAAAAGGTTTTCCAAAATATAAATACTGATGACCTATCCTGGGCTGAACTGGGCCTAGGCCATGTGCCTGATGAACGTGTCATCACTCGGCCTAAGGAAGCAGCAAGAAGGCTGCGGCGCTACTGCGATTGCTGCTGCTTTCTCGAATGGGTGTCAGACCCCCACGATCAGATATTGGTCATCACTATTTAATTTTCGGAAACGCCCTTTAATGGCTTTACAGGAAAATTGAGCTTTGTAGAAAAAATAGGGAGCTACAGAAATTAAATTTATTACTTATTTAGAGGAAAACAAATGAAGCACTAGATGTATTTTAACAACTGACATGTAAAGTAGTGGCATGAAATATAAAGAACAGAGGAGTGTCCTGATATTTCTTTACAAGTACTATGCTTCTAAAATGCTATGAATAAACACATTTATAATGAAAGTTTCCTATTTATAATCGGATTATGAATTTAATGGAATCATTATCTAATAAAAAATGTTGCATAATAAAGGTTATAGCTGTAAAATGGAAATGGCAGCCAGATGTGTGATATAAATGGTATTAATGATTTTGTCAAAAGCAGAGGTCGTGCCTGTTATGGACAATTCCTACTAGACAGGAGGGCCACTTGACAATAAGATGATCATAAATCATCTACAGTATCTGCAAGGACCTCAGCGATCAACTGTATTTTGCAGGAAAACTTAGCAGTAAGGCCCCTTTCACACGGGCGCGTATTCCACGCGGATGCGATGCGTGAATTAAACGCATTGCACCCGCACTGAATCCCGACCCATTCATTTCTATGGGGCTGTTCACATGAGTGGTGATTTTCACGCATCACTTATGCGTTGCGTGAAAATCGCAGCATGCTCTATTTTGTGCGTTTTTCACGTAACGCAGGCCCCATAGAAATGAATGGGGCTGTGTGAAAATCGCAAGCAAGTGCGGGCGCGGTGCGATTTTCACACATGGTTGCTAGGAGACGATCACGATGGAGACCCGATTATTATTATTTTCCCTTATAACATGGTTATAATGGGAAATAATAGCATTCTGAATACAGAATGCATAGTAAAATATCGCTAGAGGGGTTAAATTTTTAAAAATAATAATTTAACTCACCTTAATCCACTTGATTGCGCAGCCCGGCTTCTCTTCTGTCTTCTTCTGTGCTGTGTGAAGGAACAGGACCTGTGGTGACGTCACTCTCCGGTCATCACATGATCCATCACCATGGTAAAAGATCATGTGATGGACCATGTGATGACTGAAGTGACGTCACTAAAGGTCCTGTTACTGCACACAGCTAAAAATTGTGTGTGTTCTCGCACATTTTCCTGCAACACCCGTGTGAAAGAGGCCTAAGTGTTCAATTACCCTGCAGCACCACCACAGTGGAAATTAATAATTACACTGTGTCCAATTAAATCAGTGGATTGTCTGTTTAATGTATGACTGGGCAGGTCCTTGAACGCAAGCAAGGTCTACCCAGTCTAACTGAGGACTCTAAAAAGAATACTCCCACAAATAATTCAAAATTCCCTAATAGGGTATATGAAAATGTTTTTTCAAACCAGACAACCCTTTAATTTAGATCTCTAATCGTGACCATCTGATATGCTTGTTAAAAATCAAGCAGCATCACTTTAGTCCACCTTCACTAGGTAGCCCATGCTGGTCATGCATCAGTAGTATTAAGGTGCCAAGTGCGAATGTGTTTTCAATAAGGCAAGCTCAGAAAGCTGCCTCCAGATACCTCTGGTGGCAGCTTATCTCCTGGGAAAAGAAAAAGATTGGGCAAAAAGATTACAATTGCCTGATCCTTCTCTCACTAACATCATCTGTTGGAGAAGAGTCGGGAGCTCCCCATACAGATTAGATTGTTAGCCAACCCTGCCATTCTGGGTGGGCTCGTCCAACAATACACTAATGTGTATGGGGGACTTGACTTGTTCTTCATGACCATTAAGGTACCCATGCACATTAAACTAAAGTTGATCAAAACAGGCAATTTCAACTCATCAGGTGAAGTTTAACAACGGACAATCGTTTTAGCCACTGCCTAAAAAACAAGTCGGCCATGTCTGAAATTTTCATCTAAGAGTCGGTTGAAAGATTGTCTACGAAATGGTTGTTCACTAGATGATCATCAGCCATCAGTTTTTTTCTATCCAATGCATATGGCCACCTTAAGTAACTGCATGATTTAAAGGGGATGTGCAGTGCTTAGATATTGATGACCTATCCACAGTGTAGGTCATCAATCAATATCAGATGGGGGATGCACCCCCGTTGGTTGGCGAGTGCTGTGTCTTCTTCACTGTTAACTTGCTTGCCATCTAGATCATAGTGGCGGCACTGTGTAATTACACCTTCGTCTCCTATGTAAGTGAACAGCTATTTATACAGTTGATTACTGGGGGTGCAGGGTGTAATACTCCTGCTAATCTGATATTGATGACCTGACTTGAGGATAGGTCATTAATATCTAAGCACTGCACAACCCCTTTAACACTTTAGTGTCAATAAGCAGAATACAAGGGAAACAGGTCAAACAGTATGCATCCCTGGCAATCGTTCAGTCCATACCTCACACCCCGGGTCACTGCACTACTCCTATAATCTCCACCTTACCCTACATAAACAGTGCAGAAACAAGGAACTTACCAGTAAGGAATAATTGGCTTTGGCTTTGACTAAATTCGTTATGAGTTCCGCAGTGTGCTGGAAGTGGATTTTTTCTGTAAAATAAGATTAGTATCAGTAAAGGGGACAAATTAATTAAAGCACATTTTCTTACTGCTCAGTGAGGAGCATCTGTCTAATAGCTTCTTATCATTATGAAATAGATTAAGGATTAATAAAGCATTACTCACCATCTGCAGTAGCGTGGATAATCAAAAATTTAGCTTTATTCGATAAGGACTCTCGAACTGTTATTTTGGCCAACTGTGGAAACATAGATTAAAGAAGCTATCTTCAGCAAAGGGATGGAAAATTGGCTTTACACAAATGACTGATAAGCTTCAATGAAAAGTCACACAGGCCTCATGTGAATGGAACAAAGGGTATGGATTGCTGGCAAATTGAATAGCGTTTTATGCTGTTTGCAATAGCCTATCTTCTGGGTGGCTATATACAAAAATCATGGCTCTTAGGCTATCACTGCAGAATACAAGAAGCTTCCCATACTAACTGAATATATTAGCCTTAATAGTATTTGGATCAGGAATTAATTCTGTAATTGCTATTGATTACGTGCAAATGCTGGAAATTACCTTTAAGGTAAAATTAGTCTTGGCTAAGATACATGGTATCTTTTCAGCTTGTTTGAGTTGCCTGCACAATAATTATAAAAGCTTCATCTACTTGTCATATTCTGTAATATCTTGTGATCATGGAAAAGCCTTCAGACATTTGTAATACATTTAACCACTTCATAACTCCAGTGCTTTAAACTTCAATGATCAGACACTTTACAGGGAGTCTTGAAGTAGAGTCAAGGAGATAGTGGTGCAGGTATACCTAGAGTGATGATCATGCAGTTTGCATGGCCAAGAAATTAAAGGAGGCAGTCCAGGAGGCAGTCTCTTCAAGTCCTCTGCACTGAATGGCTCCCAACCACTTCCTGGGCTCTGCACAACAGCTTTAGTGTCCGATCAGAAGACCACTGGGGCTGTCACTTAGAGTGGAGGGGACTGGTTGGGAGGTACTCCGTGCAGAGAAGGATACTTGAGGTTGTAACACTGGAGTCAATAAAAACCTTGATTTCTCAGTCAGATAGCCTGCATGACCATCACTCAAGGTATATATCTACTTCTCTCCTCATCATCTATGTAGCAATGTCAGCAGTTTTGAGGGCTCAGAACTTCTGACAGACGAACTTTAAGAGAAGTTACACATGTGGTGGGCTAAAGGGGTTTTCCAGGACTAGGAAATCATTGCTAATTTCTTCCAATGTCAGCACCACACCTGTCCACAGGTCGTGTGTGGTATTGTAGCCCAGCCCTCTTTACTTAAAGGAGGTTGTCCCAGAATTACAACTATAACTTATCCACAGGAATAGTGATAAGTGTAGGGGTCTGATAAGTAGGGGTCTGACTGCTGGAACTCCCAGCAATTAAAAGAACAGAGGTCTTGTGTGTGTCCCCTCCCCCTCATTAATTGAGAAATAGTTGAACATGCAAACCGTTCGGTAGGGTTTAAATGGAGAAGCAAAGAACATACTCAATCTCTGATCCCTCATCCACTTTCCTGCTCAACTAAGCAGAGCAAGCATGTGTTCTTAGTAGGAAGGTAGGGGAGGGGGAGTGCTGTCAAAGTCCTCTGTCAGTGACCTCTCTCCCCAAGAACCAAAAGAATCAGGTAGCTGAAATCCAACTTGCCGATCCTTATCTCCCTCACACCTCTTGTTGGAAAGAGTCTGGAGGGCCCCAAACTGGGCAGCTGGTATCACCAAAATAGGTGGATTTGGATGACATACAGTACAACTAATATGTATGGCCAGTCTTACCCTATAATGCAGAAGCCCCCAGCCTATTTTGACCCAGGAGCCATATTTCATTATAACATTTAAATCTTAATATAGTAAAGGGGATCCCCAATGACCCTTGGAATAAGAAGTGGCAAATAAGTTATGGCATATTTAAACAAATTTAAAGTGGCTGTGATATTGTGCAAAGTTCAGTCTGATGCTATCTGTGGAGCCAAGTGCCTATAATATGATCCTGACACTCCTCAACCTGGTGTCAGCTGTCAGTTCCATGGTTGTGACCCTGGTGCCAAGTTTTAATATCACTGTTGCATCCTTAGTGTCTACCAGCTGGCAACTGTTGAAAAGCAAAAATTCACATGCGGCTCTTATTCTTAAATCATTGCTTGGAGAACACAAGTAGAGCAATATGCTGGGCATAATTCAAGTTATACAAAATCATTTTATTTTGAATCAATGTGTGTATCTATCTAAAATGTACATACCTCATATGCCCCGTATGCTCCATTATCCATGGTATGCAGTCCCAAATATCTTTCTGAAAAGGCAGATGCTACAAGAAAAAAAAAGTATAAATAGACGCTTCGATCAGAAAAGGGTATTTTTTTAACTCAATTATTAGACATTTTGGCAGTATTTCTTTTTTATTTTGGCAGTACTATACCACTAAAAATTAAATACGCCCTTCTGTAGCAGTCAGCAGAGAGAGAGAAAACTCCTACATAGATAATCCTTGATCAGTTTACTCCTGCTGTGAGGGGAGGATTTTATCCAAATGGTAATGCTCATGATAACAGTATGTCAGACCTAGATAAAGATGTCCACAGAGGAGCATTGCATTGATTAAAGTAATGTGCGATGCTCTAACAGTTTTTTTTTTCTGGTTGCATTGATGGTTGAACTAAAATGTTAAGAGAGACTGTTTGGTATGAAAAAAACTTTCATGGAAGTATCCATTTATATGTAATCCAGGTATAATGAAATAAGAAATACAAGTACATTTCCCATTTATGATAAAATGGATAAAATGATCCAAAACATTCTGTATATGTAATGAACACTGTCGCTTTCCATTTCCTTTCTGTCTTTGTTATTCCCTATTATCTGGTAATGATGATTATCGTATGTGTTTTATTAAAAAGATCAACTAAGAACCTTCACATAATAAAATATTCTCCATATTTTAAAAATGTTATTGGTTGTAGATAATACAATAAATTAATTGTGAACGGTATTTGGTAAGCTACTGAATCCTGAATGGGAATGACCCAATATATCTGTTCATTTGATTTAAAATGATGCAGACAATATTTTAACCCCTTAAGGACTCGGCCCTATTACACCTTCTGGACTTGGCCATTTTTTGCAAATCTGACCAGTATCACTTTAAGTACTGATAACTTTAAAACGCTATGACTTATCCAGGCCATTCTGAGATTTTGTTTTCGTCACATATTGTACTTCATGACACTGGTAAAATGAAGTAAAAAAAAAATCTTTTTTATTTATAAAAAAATACCAAATTTACCAAAAATTTGTAAAAAATTGCAAATTTCCAAGTTAAAATTTCTCTACTTCTATAATACATAGTAATACTTCCAAAAATAGTTACTTATTAATAGTTATTACTTTACATTCCCCATAGGTCTACTTCATGTTTGGATCATTTTGGGAAGGATATTTTATTTTTTGGGGATGTTACAAGGCTTAGAAGTTTAAAAGCAAATCTTGAAATTTTTCAGAAATTTTCAAAAACCCAATTTTTAGGGACCAGTTCAGGTCTGAAGTCACTTTGCGAGGCTTACATAATAGAAACCACCCAAAAATGACCCCATTCTATAAACTACACCCATCAAGGTATTCAAAACTGATTTTACAAACTTTGTTAACCCTTTAGGTGTTCCACAAGAATTAATGGAAAATAGAGATACAATTTAAAAATTTCACTTTTTTTTCAGATTTTCCATTTTAATAATTTTTTCCCAGTTACAAAGCAAGGGTTAACAGCCAAATTAAACTCAATATCTATGGCCCTGATTCTGTAGTTTACAGAAACACCCCATATGTGGTTGTAAACTGCTGTACGGACACACGGCAGGGCGCAGAAGGAAAGGAATGCCATACGGTTTTTGAAAGGCAGGTTTTGCTGGACTGTTCTTTTTTTTACACCATGTCCCATTTGAAGCCCCCCTGATGCACCCCTAAAGTAGAAACTCCAAAAAAACTCCAAAAAAGTGGATAAGTTGGCAGTATTGTTGGTACTAGTTTAGGGTACATATGATTTTTGGTTGCTCTATATCAGTGTTTCCCAACCAGTGTGCCTCCAGCTGTTGCAAAACTGCAACTCCCAGCATGCCTGGGCAGCCTTTGGACAGCATGCCAGGACTCGGGAAACAGAGCCTAAGGGGTTAAAGGGGTAATCCAGGCTACAGATATTGATGACCTACAGTGGATATAAAGTCTACACACCCTGTTAAAATGTCAGGTTTCTGTGATGTAAAAAAATGAGACAAAGTTAAAATCATTTCAGAACTTTTTCCACCTTTAATGTGACCTATAAACTGTACAACTCAATTGAAAAACAAACTGAAATCTTTTAGGTAGAGGGAAGAAAAAATATAAAAATTAAATAATATGGTTGCATAAGTGTGCACACCCTTTAACTAATACTTTGTTGAAGAACCTTTTGATTTTATTACAGCACTCAGTCTTTTAGGGTATGAGTCTATCAGCATGTCACATTTTGACTTGGCAAGAGTTGCCCACTCTTCTTTGCAAAAACACTCCAAATCTGTCAGATTGCGAGGGCATCTCCTGTGCACAGCCCTCTTCAGATCACCCCACAGATTTTCAATCAGATTCAGGTCTGGGCTCTGGCTGGGCCATTCCAAAACTTTAATCTTCTTCTGATAAAGCCATTCCTTTGTTGATTTGGATGTATGCTTTGGGTCGTTGTCATGCTGAAAGTCTGAAGGTTTTGTGCCAATATTGACTGGTATTTGGAACTGTTCATAATTTACTCTAGCTTAACTAAGGCCCCAGTTCCAGCTGAAGAAAAACTGCCCCTTGGCATGATGCTGCCACAACCATGCTTCACTGTGGGTATGGTGTACTTTTGGTGATGTGCAGTGTTGTTTTTGGGCCAAACATGTCTTTTGAAATTATGGCCAATAAGTTCAACCTTGGTTTCATCAGACCATAACACCTTTTCCAACATGCCTTTGGGAGACTTCAGATGTGTTTTTGCAAAATGTACCCTGGCTTGGATGTTTCTCTTCGTAAGAAAAGGCTTTCGTCTTGCCACTCTACCCCATAGCCCAGACATATGAAGAATACGGGAGATTGTTGTCACATGTACCACACAGCCAGTACTTGCCAGATATTCCTGCAGCTCCTTTAATGTTGATGTAGGGCTCCCGACCAGTTTTGGAGGGACGTCCAGTTTTTGGTAATGTTACTCTTGTGCCATATTTTCTCCACTTGATGATGGCTGTCTTCACTGTGTTCTATGGTATATCTCATGCCTTGGAAATTCTTTTGTACCCTTCTCCTGACTGATACCTTTTAACAATGAGATCCCTCTGATGCTTTTGAAGCTCTCTGTGGACCATGGCTTTTGCTTGTGGGATGCGACTAAGAAAATTTCAGGAAAGACCAACTAGAGCAGCTGAATTTTATTTGGGGTTAATCAGAGGCACTTTAAATGATGGCAGGTGTATGCTGACTCCTATTTAACATGGTTTTGAATGTGATTGCTTAATTCTGAACACAGCTACATCCCCAGTTATAAGAGGGTGTGCACACTGTGCAACCACATTATTTTAGTTTTTTTTTTGTTTTCTTCCCTCCACCTAAAATATTTCAGTTTGTTTTTCAATTTAGTGATACAGTTTATAGGTCACATTAAATGTGTAAAAAGTTCTGAAATGATTTATCTTTGCCTCATTTTTTTTAACAAGGGTGTGTATACTTTTTATATCCACTGTATATGGTGTATGGAGCGGAAACAGAAGGTTCCGTATACTGTGTTTCCGGTGCCTGTGTACTACAACTTAGCTCCTATTCACTTGAATGGGAGCTGAGCTGGCATGGTCACTACACAGTGTGCTTCACAGACTAAATCCCTATGCACAGTAAGGAGGAACTTCAAAAACTTTCTGAAAATGCTTTGTTCACATTAGCATCATGGCATTTGAAACCATGACACTGTAACGAATCCATCACCCAATGGTTCCAAACAGTCACCAATGGACTTTAATGTAGTTTATCTCGATATCCCAATAGCCTTGCATGCTGCACCATTTTTGTTGAAAATGATGGAAGCTCGATGGTACCTGCTGATGTTAAAATACTTTGAAAATGTGGAAACCTTACCATATAGTTTAAAATCTGTTATAGGGGAAAGAGCTGCTCCACAGGCAAACAGCTCATCTGTCATGGATGTCAGGAGACGTGTGCTCAAATATCCTCCATATTCCTATACAAAAGAAAACAAAGACATTTCTAAATAACTTCACAAAATTTTGTACACATTTCAGAACAGACCATATACAGATAAACTTAGCAGCTGAGGATCCACGCAAGTCCAGATATTTTATATGCGCGCCTATGTTCATACATGCAGCTGTCTTGTAAGTTCCCCGTGGATAAATGCACTGTACGTTACTACTCCGTTTTTGTCTTGCTGTTAGGGTTTATGCACACAACCATAGCCTGTTTTGCGGTATGCAAATGCGGCTCCACCAAACACAGACACTGGCCATGTGCGTTCTGCATTTTGTGGAACGCAATGTCCGGGCCATAATAGAAAAATCCTATCCTTGTCCGTAATGCGGACAAGAATAGGACATGTTCTATTTTTTTGCGGATGCCACAGAATGGACAAACAGCCCCATTGAAGTGAACAGGTCAGCATCCATTGACTTGAATGGGTCCGTGAACCGTTGTCCGTCAAAGAAATAGGACAGGTCATATTTTTTTGACGGACAGGATACACGGATCACGTTCTCGGCTGCAAAACGGTGCATTTTCCGATTTTTCCACAGACCCATTGAAAGTCAATGGGTCCGCAAAAAAAAACGGAAAGCGGCACAACGGCCACGGATGCACACAACGGTCGTGTGCATGAGGCCTTACTTACATCTTGTGGTATATTTTTTTTTCCAGTGAAGAAATGTAAGAGCAAATTGGTATTGAAGCTCTAAGCAAAAATACTCATTATTGACTGGAATAAATGTTTATGTGCTTGATACTAGAAATTCACTTGCACAATAAATGCTAAATTGAGATAATCTAAAATAAGAATATTAGACATGGCTATGCATTAATATCCCAAAACAGATTTTGTCTAATCTAAAATACCCAAATAAATCTCTGCAGTGTCTTGTGTACAATAAGTGAGAAATCTTGTTATAATTCCCACTAAAACCTCTTGTCAATAAAAGTTGAATTAGTTTTAACTCAAAACTCATCCAAATCTAAAAACTATGAATATTTAACAAGTCACACTCTGAGTGGCGAGCGAGTGAAAGGTGAACATAATTGTAGATTTACATCATTAAACATAATCTGATTCTAGGATTCAGCAGAAATTGAGTCAACCAATTATTTCTTAGACAAAATAATGTGTTTTATCTTCAAAGGAAATATTCAGAAAACATAGAGATTGCATAGTAATTGTGTTCTTACCCTAATTATAAATGTAATTAAATAAGAGGCCTTATGGTATTGGAGTACAAGTAATGTGAGTTGAACTGATTGAATTGCATTGAAAAAATCCATTAATTAATAAAATATTTGTTGATAATTGTGTTTTGTAAATCATCGCACTGGCTAATAATGTATTGAGACTTCATGTTCTGTACAGGTAACTTTTCAGTAGCCATCTCATTATAATGACAGGCAGGATTAAAATGACAGATCTAACCCATAGATATAGATAACTAGTGATGGATGAACATCGGCCAAATGTTCGCAAAGCACGTGTTCGTGGTGGGCTCCATTAACTTTAATGGCAGACGAACTGAAAAACCTTCAGGACATATTTGCAGCCGCCAAATACTTACTAGAAGTGCACAAAACAAGTAACAAAACATGGACAGTGACATACCAGAGGGGGATCAATGGAAAAATTCCCACAAAATATATGTGATTTAATCACGGACCATTTTTATGCGTCTTAGAGGGAAACTCTCAAAAATGTGCCCTGCTGGAGCCTACAAAAATTTTATTTTAGGCCATGGAGTACGGGCCCCAAAAATTTGGCATTTACCTGACAGAAAAGAACAAGTGATTATGTGGCTGGAGGCCCCAAAAATTATGCATTCACCAGACAGAAAAGAAGTTATTATGTGGCTGGAGGTATATTAGGTGGTCAGTGGATAACAATTTTACTGTAGGCCGGTACAGGCCCAAAAATTAGGCATTCACCTGACAGAAAAGAACTAGTGATTATGTGTCTGGAGGTACATTAGGTGGTCACTGGATAAAAATGTTACTGTAGGGCACTGGAAAAGAGGCCCCAAAAATTAGGCATTCACCTGACAGAAAAGGCCTTTTATGCCGCTGTATATACATAAGACAAGGACCATTCTTTGTTCTGGGTAGTGGCAGATATGTGTGGGGTGGCATAAGGAAATTCAATTACATGTGGTCCTCACATTTGTTCCTCCGAGATCCATGTCTCATTCATTTATAAAAATGTGAGGTAGTCCACACTGTCGTGAGCTAGGCGAGTGCGCTTATCGTTCACGATCCCCCCTGCTGCGCTGAATGTCCTTTCGGACGGGACACTAGACGAGGGGCAAGCCAAGAGTTCCTTGGCAAATTGTGCCAGCTCTGGCCACAGGTCAAGCCTGCACACCCAGTAGTACAGGGGTTCCTCGCTTCTCAGAGCGTCCATATCGGCCGTTAACCCGATGTACATAAAAGACCAAAAGTTTGGACACACCTTCTCATTCAAAGAGTTTTCTTTATTTTCATAACTATGAAAATTGTAGATTCACACTGAAGGCATCAAAACTATGAATTAACACATGTGGAATTATATACATAACAAATAAGTGTGAAACAACTGAAATTATGTCATATTCTAGGTTCTTCAAAGTAGCCACCTTTTGCTTTGATTAATGCTTTGCACACTCTTGGCATTCTCTTGATGAGCTTCAAGAGGTAGTCACTAGAGTTGAGCGAACACCTGGATGTTCGGGTTCGAGAAGTTCGGCCGAACATCCCGGAAATGTTCGGGTTCGGGATCCGAACCCGATCCGAACTTCGTCCCGAACCCGAACCCCATTGAAGTCAATGGGGACCCGAACTTTTCGGCACTAAAAAGGCTGTAAAACAGCCCAGGAAAGAGCTAGAGGGCTGCAAAAGGCAGCAACATGTAGGTAAATCCCCTGCAAACAAATGTGGATAGGGAAATGAATTAAAATAAAAATTAAATAAATAAAAATTAACCAAAATCAATTGGAGAGAGGTTCCATAGCAGAGAATCTGGCTTCCCGTCACCCACCACTGGAACAGTCCATTCTCAGATATTTAGGCCCCGGCACCCAGGCAGAGGAGAGAGGTCCCGTAACAGAGAATCTGTCTTCATGTCAGCAGAGAATTAGTCTGCATGTCATAGCAGAGAATGAGGCTTCACGTCAGCCACCACTGCAACAGTCCATTGGCATATATTTAGGCCCAGCACCCAGGCAGAGGAGGGAGGTCCCGTAACAGAGAATCTGTCTTCATGTCAGCAGAGAATTAGTCTGCATGTCATAGCAGAGAATGAGGCTTCACGTCAGCCACCACTGCAACAGTCCATTGGCATATATTTAGGCCCAGCACACACACAGGCAGAGGAGAGAGGTCCCGTAACAGAGAATCTGGCTTCATGTCAGCAGAGAATCAGTCTGCATGTCATAGCAGAGAATGAGGCTTCACGTCAGCCACCACTGCAACAGTCCATTGGCATATATTTAGGCCCAGCACACACACAGGCAGAGGAGAGAGGTCCCGTAACAGAGAATCTGGCTTCATGTCAGCAGAGAATCAGTCTGCATGTCATAGCAGAGAATGAGGCTTCACGTCAGCCACCACTGCAACAGTCCATTGGCATATATTTAGGCCCAGCACCCAGGCAGAGGAGGGAGGTCCCGTAACAGAGAATCTGTCTTCATGTCAGCAGAGAATTAGTCTGCATGTCATAGCAGAGAATGAGGCTTCACGTCAGCCACCACTGCAACAGTCCATTGGCATATATTTAGGCCCAGCACACACACAGGCAGAGGAGAGAGGTCCCGTAACAGAGAATCTGGCTTCATGTCAGCAGAGAATCAGTCTGCATGTCATAGCAGAGAATGAGGTTTCACGTCAGCCACCACTGCAACAGTCCATTGGCATATATTTAGGCCCAGCACACACACAGGCAGAGGAGAGAGGTCCCGTAACAGAGAATCTGGCTTCATGTCAGCAGAGAATCAGTCTGCATGTCATAGCAGAGAATGAGGCTTCACGTCAGCCACCACTGCAACAGTCCATTGGCATATATTTAGGCCCAGCACCCAGGCAGAGGAGGGAGGTCCCGTAACAGAGAATCTGTCTTCATGTCAGCAGAGAATTAGTCTGCATGTCATAGCAGAGAATGAGGCTTCACGTCAGCCACCACTGCAACAGTCCATTGGCATATATTTAGGCCCAGCACCCAGGCAGAGGAGGGAGGTCCCGTAACAGAGAATCTGTCTTCATGTCAGCAGAGAATTAGTCTGCATGTCATAGCAGAGAATGAGGCTTCACGTCAGCCACCACTGGAACAGTCCATTCTCAGATATTTAGGCCCCGGCACCCAGGCAGAGGAGAGAGGTCCCGTAACAGAGAATCTGTCTTCATGTCAGCAGAGAATTAGTCTGCATGTCATAGCAGAGAATGAGGCTTCACGTCAGCCACCACTGCAACAGTCCATTGGCATATATTTAGGCCCAGCACCCAGGCAGAGGAGAGAGGTCCCGTAACAGACAATCTGGCTTCATGTCAGCAGAGAATCAGTCTGCATGTCATAGCAGAGAATCAGGCTTCACGTCACCCACCACTGCAACAGTCCATTGTCATAAATTTAGGCCCAGCACTAGTGTTGAGCGGCATGTCCCATATTCGAATTCGCGAAATTTTGTGAATATTCGAAAGAATATTCGTAAAATATTCGCGATTATTCAAATTCGTTATTATTTCGCATATGCGATAATTCGAATTATCGCATAATACATATGCTATGCAAAATTCACATGTGCGCTAATGAAATCGCCTTACGAAGATTCGCAACTCAATTCAATCACTAATGTATGAATGCAATGCCCTTTGCCTCTGTTCTGGGACAAGTGTAGATATTCGCATGTGCGCTAATAAAATCGCCTTACGAAGATTCGCACCTCAATCACTTTCTAGGGAATGTGAGACTTTTGGGAATCAATCGAGATACAGTGGGGGGTGATGACAGTAGTTGACAGAGTACAGATCAATGTAATCTGTAAGGTGGAAAGTAAAATAAAAAATACGAATATTCGTAAATCGACTTTTACGAAGTTCTACGTATTCGCGAATATGGTGCTATACTATATGAATGCACAGGCCTTTGCCTCTCTGTTCTGGGGACAAGTGTAGATATTTGCATTTGCGTTAATAAAATCGCCTTACGAAGATTCGCAGCTCAATTCAATCACTAATGTATGAATGCAAAGCCCTTTGCCTCTGTTCTGGGACAAGTGTAGATATTCGCATGTGCGCTAATAAAATCGCCTTACGAAGATTCGCAACTCAATTCACTAATGTATGAATGCAAAGCCCTTTGCCTCTGTTCTGGGACGTGCCGATATTCGCATGTGCGCTAATAAAATCGCCTTACGAAGATTCGCGCCTCAATCACTTTCTAGGCAATGTGAGTAAGATCTGAGCTGTTGGACCTTTGGGAAACAATCAATTATATGTGTACTGTAATTTTGTGGGGGGGGGGGGGGAAACAAAAAACGAATATTCGTTTTTACGAATATATAGCACTATATTCGAAATATTCGCGAAATCGCGAAGTTGCGATATTCGCGAAAAAAATTTGCTTTTCGAATATTCGCGCTCAACACTACCCAGCACCCAGGCAGAGGAGAGAGGTCCCGTAACAGAGAATCTGGCTTCATGTCAGCAGAGAATCAGTCTTCATATCATAGCAGAGAATCAGGCTTCACGTCACCCACCACTGTAAGAGTCAATTTTCATAAATTTAGGCCCAGAACCCAGGCAGAGGAGAAAGGTCCCGTAACAGACAATCTGGCTTCATGTCAGCAGAGAATCAGTCTTCATATCATAGCAGAGAATCAGGCTTCACGTCACCCACCACTGCAACAGTCAATTGTCATAAATTTAGGCCCAGCACCCAGGCAGAGGAGAGAGCTCCCGTAACAGAGGATCTGGCTTCATGTCAGCAGAGAATCAGTCTGCATGTCATAGCAGAGAATGAGGCTTCACGTCACCCACCACTGCAACAGTCCATTGGCATATATTTAGGCCTAGCACACAGGCAGAGCAGAGAGGTCCCGTAACAGACAATCTGGCTTCATGTCAGCAGAGAATCAGTCTGCATGTCATAGCAGAGAATGAGGCTTCACGTCACCCACCACTGCAACAGTCCATTGGCATATATTTAGGCCTAGCACACAGGCAGAGCAGAGAGGTCCCGTAACAGACAATCTGGCTTCATGTCAGCAGAGAATCAGTCTGCATGTCATAGCAGAGAATGAGGCTTCACGTCACCCACCACTGCAACAGTCCATTGGCATATATTTAGGCCTAGCACACAGGCAGAGCAGAGAGGTCCCGTAACAGACAATCTGGCTTCATGTCAGCAGAGAATCAGTCTGCATGTCATAGCAGAGAATGAGGCTTCACGTCACCCACCACTGCAACAGTCCATTGGCATATATTTAGGCCTAGCACACAGGCAGAGCAGAGAGGTCCCGTAACAGACAATCTGGCTTCATGTCAGCAGAGAATCAGTCTGCATGTCATAGCAGAGAATGAGGCTTCACGTCACCCACCACTGCAACAGTCCATTGGCATATATTTAGGCCTAGCACACAGGCAGAGCAGAGAGGTCCCGTAACAGACAATCTGGCTTCATGACAGCAGAGAATCAGTCTGCATGTCATAGCAGAGAATGAGGCTTCACGTCAGCCACCACTGCAACAGTCCATTGGCATATATTTAGGCCTAGCACACAGGCAGAGCAGAGAGGTCCCGTAACAGACAATCTGGCTTCATGACAGCAGAGAATCAGTCTGCATGTCATAGCAGAGAATCAGGCTTCACGTCAGCCACCACTGCAACAGTCCATTGTCATAAATTTAGGCCCAGCACCCAGGCAGAGGAGAGAGGTCCCGTAACAGAGAATCTGGCTTCATGTCAGCAGAGAATCAGTCTTCATATCATAGCAGAGAATCAGGCTTCACGTCACCCACCACTGTAAGAGTCAATTTTCATAAATTTAGGCCCAGAACCCAGGCAGAGGAGAAAGGTCCCGTAACAGACAATCTGGCTTCATGTCAGCAGAGAATCAGTCTTCATATCATAGCAGAGAATCAGGCTTCACGTCACCCACCACTGCAACAGTCAATTTTCATAAATTTAGGCCCAGAACCCAGGCAGAGGAGAAAGGTCCCGTAACAGACAATCTGGCTTCATGTCAGCAGAGAATCAGTCTTCATATCATAGCAGAGAATCAGGCTTCACGTCACCCACCACTGCAACAGTCAATTGTCATAAATTTAGGCCCAGCACCCAGGCAGAGGAGAGAGCTCCCGTAACAGAGGATCTGGCTTCATGTCAGCAGAGAATCAGTCTGCATGTCATAGCAGAGAATGAGGCTTCACGTCACCCACCACTGCAACAGTCCATTGGCATATATTTAGGCCTAGCACACAGGCAGAGGAGAGGTTCATTCAACTTTGGGTAGCCTCGCAATATAATGGTAAAATGAAAATAAAAATAGGATTGAATGAGGAAGTGCCCTGGAGTCCAATAATATATGGTTATGGGGAGGTAGTTAATGTCTAATCTGGACAAGGGACGGACAGGTCCTGTGGGATCCATGCCTGGTTCATTTTTATGAACGTCAGCTTGTCCACATTGGCTGTAGACAGGCGGCTGCGTTTGTCTGTAATGACGCCCCCTGCCGTGCTGAATACACGTTCAGACAAAACGCTGGCTGCCGGGCAGGCCAGCACCTCCAAGGCATAAAAGGCTAGCTCTGGCCACGTGGACAATTTAGAGACCCAGAAGTTGAATGGGGCCGAACCATCAGTCAGTACGTGGAGGGGTGTGCACACGTACTGTTCCACCATGTTAGTGAAATGTTGCCTCCTGCTAACACGTTGCGTATCAGGTGGTGGTGCAGTTAGCTGTGGCGTGTTGACAAAAGTTTTCCACATCTCTGCCATGCTAACCCTGCCCTCAGAGGAGCTGGCCGTGACACAGCTGCCTTGGCGACCTCTTGCTCCTCCTCTGCCTTGGCCTTGGGCTTCCACTTGTTCCCCTGTGACATTTGGGAATGCTCTCAGTAGCGTGTCTACCAATGTGCGCTTGTACTCGCGCATCTTCCTATCACGCTCCAGTGCAGGAAGTAAGGTGGGCACATTGTCTTTGTAGCGTGGATCCAGCAGGGTGGCAACCCAGTAGTCCGCACAGGTTAAAATGTGGGCAACTCTGCTGTCGTTGCGCAGGCACTGCAGCATGTAGTCGCTCATGTGTGCCAGGCTGCCCAGGGATAAGGACAAGCTGTCCTCTGTGGGAGGCGTATCGTCATCGTCCTGCCTTTCCCCCCAGCCACGCACCAGTGATGGACCCGAGCTGCGTTGGGTGCCACCCCGCTGTGACCATGCTTCATCCTCATCCTCCTCCACCTCCTCCTCATCCTCGTCCTCCTCGTCCTCCAGTAGTGGGCCCTGGCTGGCCACATTTGTACCTGGCCTCTGCTGTTGCCAAAAACCTCCCTCTGAGTCACTTCGAAGAGACTGGCCTGAAAGTGCTAAAAATGACCCCTCTTCCTCCTCCTCCTCCTCCTCCTCCTGGGCCACCTCCTCTTCCATCATCGCCCTAAGTGTTTTCTCAAGGAGACATAGAAGTGGTATTGTAACGCTGATAACGGTGTCATCGCCACTGGCCATGTTGGTGGAGTACTCGAAACAGCGCAACAGGGCACACAGGTCTCGCATGGAGGCCCAGTCATTGGTGGTGAAGTGGTGCTGTTCTGTAGTGCGACTGACCCGTGCGTGCTGCAGCTGAAACTCCACTATGGCCTGCTGCTGCTCGCACAGTCTGTCCAGCATGTGCAAGGTGGAGTTCCACCTGGTGGGCACGTCGCATATGAGGCGGTGAGCGGGAAGGCCGAAGTTACGCTGTAGCGCAGACAGGCGAGCAGCAGCAGGATGTGAACGCCGGAAGCGCGAACAGACGGCCCGCACTTTATGCAGCAGCTCTGACATGTCGGGGTAGTTGTGAATGAACTTCTGCACCACCAAATTCAGCACATGCGCCAAGCAAGGGATGTGCGTCAAATTGGCTAGTCCCAGAGCTGCAACGAGATTTCGCCCATTATCACACACCACCAGGCCGGGCTTGAGGCTCACCGGCAGCAACCACTCGTC
Source organism: Bufo gargarizans (assembly GCF_014858855.1). Classification (NCBI taxonomy): domain Eukaryota; kingdom Metazoa; phylum Chordata; class Amphibia; order Anura; family Bufonidae; genus Bufo; species Bufo gargarizans. The sequence goes on along the minus strand of NC_058084.1, from coordinate 410,779,667 downwards.
GGTCTGTTGTTCTATACCCCGCCACAACTCCTGTGCGGTGTGGGGCCTGTCCCCCAAACATATGAGTTTCAGAATGGCCTGCTGACGTTTACCCCGGGCTGTGCTGAAGTTGGTGGTGAAGGTGTGTGGCTGACTGGATGAGCAGGTGGAAGAAGAGGAGGAGGAAGCCGAGAAGGAGGAGGTGGCAACAGGAGGCAAAGAATGTTGCCCTGCGATCCTTGGCGGCGGAAGGACGTGCGCCAAACAGCTCTCCGCCTGGGGCCCAGCTGCCACTACATTTACCCAGTGTGCAGTTAGGGAGATATAGCGTCCCTGGCCGTGCTTACTGGTCCACGTATCTGTGGTTAGGTGGACCTTGCTACAGATGGCGTTGCGCAGTGCACACTTGATTTTATCGGATACTTGGTTGTGCAGGGAAGGCACGGCTCTCTTGGAGAAGTAGTGCCGGCTGGGAACAACATACTGTGGGACAGCAAGCGACATGAGCTGTTTGAAGCTGTCTGTGTCCACCAGCCTAAATGACAGCATTTCATAGGCCAGTAGTTTAGAAATGCTGGCATTCAGGGCCAGGGATCGAGGGTGGCTAGGTGGGAATTTACGCTTTCTATCAAATGTTTGTGAGATGGAGAGCTGAACGCTGGCGTGTGACATGGTTGAGACGCTTGGTGACGGAGGTGGTGGTGGTGGTGTTGGTGGTACATCCCCTGTTTGCTGGGCGGCAGGTGCCAACGTTCCTCCAGAGGCGGAGGAAGAGGCCGAGGCGGCAGCAGCAGAATAGGCCGAGGCGGCAGCAGCAGAAGAGGTAGCAGGGGGAGCCTGAGTGACTTCCTTGGTTTTAAGGTGTTTACTCCACTGCAGTTCATGCTTTGCATGCAGGTGCCTGGTCATGCAGGTTGTGCTCAGGTTCAGAACGTTAATGCCTCGCTTCAGGCTCTGATGGCACAGCGTGCAAACCACTCGGGTCTTGTCGTCAGCACATTGTTTGAAGAAGTGCCATGCCAGGGAACTCCTTGAAGCTGCCTTTGGGGTGCTCGGTCCCAGATGGCGGCGGTCAGTAGCAGGCGGAGTCTCTTGGCGGCGGGTGTTCTGCTTTTGCCCACTGCTCCCTCTTTTGCTACGCTGTTGGCTCGGTCTCACCACTGCCTCTTCCTCCGAACTGTGAAAGTCAGTGGCACGACCTTCATTCCATGTGGGGTCTAGGACCTCATCGTCCCCTGCATCGTCTTCCACCCAGTCTTGATCCCTGACCTCCTGTTCAGTCTGCACACTGCAGAAAGACGCAGCAGTTGGCACCTGTGTTTCGTCATCATCAGAGACATGCTGAGGTGGTATTCCCATGTCCTCATCATCAGGAAACATAAGTGGTTGTGCGTCAGTGCATTCTATGTCTTTCACCGCTGGGGAAGGGCTAGGTGGATGCCCTTGGGAAACCCTGCCAGCGGAGTCTTCAAACAGCATAAGAGACTGCTGCATAACTTGAGGCTGAGACAGTTTCCCTGGTATGCATGGGGGTGATGTGACAGACTGATGGGGTTGGTTTTCAGGCGCCATCTGTGCGCTTTCTGCAGAAGACTGGGTGGGAGATAATGTGAACGTGCTGGATCCACTGTCGGCCACCCAATTGACTAATGCCTGTACCTGCTCAGGCCTTACCATCCTTAGAACGGCATTGGGCCCCACCATATATCGCTGTAAATTCTGGCGGCTACTGGGACCTGAGGTAGTTGGTACACTAGGACGTGTGGATGTGGCAGAACGGCCACGTCCTCTCCCAGCACCAGAGGGTCCACTAACACCACCACGACCATGTCCACGTCCGCGTCCCTTACTAGATGTTTTTCTCATTGTTATGGTTCACCACAACAACAAATATATTATTTGGCCCAATGTATTGTATTCAAATTCAGCGGGATATAAATTTGAGGCCTAGTATTTAGGCGCTGGGTGACCGGTATGGATTTAGTGACAGAATTAGACTTGGAAATGCACAGAAGCGTGTGTGTGTGAAGTTATTCTGAATGACCCAATGTGCACCTTGAATATTATATACCCTTTTAGGGATAGATTTCAAATAGCTCTGATATAGCAGAAACCACTAAATTATGAAATTGCTAAATTGGGAATTGTACTTCAACCCAGAACAAAAAATGTGCTTTGACGGACACTAAATATCTTGCCCAGCAACAACAGTACAGCGGTGGGTAACGAGAGATTTAGAGGGAATTAAATTTGAGGCCTAGTATTAGGCGCTGGGTCACCGGTATGGATTTAGTGACAGAATTAGACTTGGAAATGCACAGAAGCGTGTGTGTGAAGTTATTCTGAATGACCCAATGTGCACCTTCAATATTATATACCCTTTTTGGGATAGATTTCAAATAGCTCTGATATAGCAGGAACCACTAAATTATGAAATTGCTAAATTGGGAATTGTACTTCAACCCAGAACAAAAAATGTGCTTTGACGGGCACTAAATAACTTTCCCAGCTACAACAGGACAACGGTAACGAGAGATTTAGAGGGATTTAAATTTGAGGCCTAGTATTTAGGCGCTGGGTGACAGGTATGGGTTTAGTGACAGAATTAGACTTGGAAATACACAGTAGCGGGTGTGTGTGAAGTTATTCTGAATGACCCTATGTGCACCTTCAATATTATATACCCTTTTAGGGATAGATTTCAAATAGCTCTGATATAGCAGGAAACCACTAAATTATGAAATTGCTAAATTGGGAATTGTACTTCAACCCAGAACAAAAAATGTGCTTTGACGGGCACTAAATAACTTTCCCAGCTACAACAGGACACCGGTAACGAGAGATTTAGAGGGATTTAAATTTGAGGCCTAGTATTTAGGCGCTGGGTGACAGGTATGGGTTTAGTGACAGAATTAGACTTGGAAATACACAGTAGCGGGTGTGTGTGAAGTTATTCTGAATGACCCTATGTGCACCTTCAATATTATATACCCTTTTAGGGATAGATTTCAAATAGCTCTGATATAGCAGAAACCACTAAATTATGAAATTGCTAAATTGGGAATTGTACTTCAACCCAGAACAAAAAATGTGCTTTGACGGGACACTAAATATCTTGCCCAGCACAACAGTACAACGGGGTAACGAGAGATTTAGAGGGATTAAATTTGAGGCCTAGTATTTAGGCGCTGGGTCACCGGTATGGATTTAGTGACAGAATTAGACTTGGAAATACACAGTAGCGGGTGTGTGTGAAGTTATTCTGAATGACCCTATGTGCACCTTCAATATTATATACCCTTTTTGGGATAGATTTCAAATAGCTCTGATATAGCAGAAACCACTAAATTATGAAATTGCTAAATTGGGAATTGTACTTCAACCCAGAACAAAAAATGTGCTTTGACGGACACTAAATATCTTGCCCAGCAACAACAGTACAGCGGTGGGTAACGAGAGATTTAGAGGGAATTAAATTTGAGGCCTAGTATTTAGGCGCTGGGTCACCGGTATGGATTTAGTGACAGAATTAGACTTGGAAATACACAGTAGCGGGTGTGTGTGAAGTTACTCTGAATGACCCTATGTGCACCTTCAATATTATATACCCTTTTTGGGATAGATTTCAAAGAGCTCTGATATAGCAGGAACCACTAAATTATGAAATTGCTAAATTGGGAATTGTATTTCAACCCAGAACAAGAAATGTGCTTGAACGGACACTAAATAACTCGCCCAGCTACAGCACTAGGGACAGATTTAGCTGGATATAAATTTGAGGCCTAGTATTTAGGCGCTGGGTGACAGGTATGGGTTTAGTGACAGAATTAGACTTGGAAATACACAGTAGCGGGTGTGTGTGAAGTTATTCTGAATGACCCTATGTGCACCTTCAATATTATATACCCTTTTAGGGATAGATTTCAAATAGCTCTGATATAGCAGAAACCACTAAATTATGAAATTGCTAAATTGGGAATTGTACTTCAACCCAGAACAAAAAATGTGCTTTGACGGACACTAAATATCTTGCCCAGCAACAACAGTACAGCGGTGGGTAACGAGAGATTTAGAGGGAATTAAATTTGAGGCCTAGTATTTAGGCGCTGGGTCACCGGTATGGATTTAGTGACAGAATTAGACTTGGAAATACACAGTAGCGGGTGTGTGTGAAGTTATTCTGAATGACCCTATGTGCACCTTCAATATTATATACCCTTTTTGGGATAGATTTCAAATAGCTCTGATATAGCAGGAACCACTAAATTATGAAATTGCTAAATTGGGAATTGTACTTCAACCCAGAACAAAAAATGTGCTTTGACGGGCACTAAATAACTTTCCCAGCTACAACAGGACAACGGTAACGAGAGATTTAGAGGGATTTAAATTTGAGGCCTAGTATTTAGGCGCTGGGTGACAGGTATGGGTTTAGTGACAGAATTAGACTTGGAAATACACAGTAGCGGGTGTGTGTGAAGTTATTCTGAATGACCCTATGTGCACCTTCAATATTATATACCCTTTTTGGGATAGATTTCAAATAGCTCTGATATAGCAGAAACCACTAAATTATGAAATTGCTAAATTGGGAATTGTACTTCAACCCAGAACAAAAAATGTGCTTTGACGGACACTAAATATCTTGCCCAGCAACAACAGTACAGCGGTGGGTAACGAGAGATTTAGAGGGAATTAAATTTGAGGCCTAGTATTTAGGCGCTGGGTCACCGGTATGGATTTAGTGACAGAATTAGACTTGGAAATACACAGTAGCGGGTGTGTGTGAAGTTACTCTGAATGACCCTATGTGCACCTTCAATATTATATACCCTTTTTGGGATAGATTTCAAAGAGCTCTGATATAGCAGGAACCACTAAATTATGAAATTGCTAAATTGGGAATTGTATTTCAACCCAGAACAAGAAATGTGCTTGAACGGACACTAAATAACTCGCCCAGCTACAGCACTAGGGACAGATTTAGCTGGATATAAATTTGAGGCCTAGTATTTAGGCGCTGGGTGACAGGTATGGGTTTAGTGACAGAATTAGACTTGGAAATACACAGTAGCGGGTGTGTGTGAAGTTATTCTGAATGACCCTATGTGCACCTTCAATATTATATACCCTTTTAGGGATAGATTTCAAATAGCTCTGATATAGCAGAAACCACTAAATTATGAAATTGCTAAATTGGGAATTGTACTTCAACCCAGAACAAAAAATGTGCTTTGACGGACACTAAATATCTTGCCCAGCAACAACAGTACAGCGGTGGGTAACGAGAGATTTAGAGGGAATTAAATTTGAGGCCTAGTATTTAGGCGCTGGGTCACCGGTATGGATTTAGTGACAGAATTAGACTTGGAAATACACAGTAGCGGGTGTGTGTGAAGTTATTCTGAATGACCCTATGTGCACCTTCAATATTATATACCCTTTTTGGGATAGATTTCAAATAGCTCTGATATAGCAGGAACCACTAAATTATGAAATTGCTAAATTGGGAATTGTACTTCAACCCAGAACAAAAAATGTGCTTTGACGGGCACTAAATAACTTTCCCAGCTACAACAGGACAACGGTAACGAGAGATTTAGAGGGATTTAAATTTGAGGCCTAGTATTTAGGCGCTGGGTGACAGGTATGGGTTTAGTGACAGAATTAGACTTGGAAATACACAGTAGCGGGTGTGTGTGAAGTTATTCTGAATGACCCTATGTGCACCTTCAATATTATATACCCTTTTTGGGATAGATTTCAAATAGCTCTGATATAGCAGAAACCACTAAATTATGAAATTGCTAAATTGGGAATTGTACTTCAACCCAGAACAAAAAATGTGCTTTGACGGACACTAAATATCTTGCCCAGCAACAACAGTACAGCGGTGGGTAACGAGAGATTTAGAGGGAATTAAATTTGAGGCCTAGTATTTAGGCGCTGGGTCACCGGTATGGATTTAGTGACAGAATTAGACTTGGAAATACACAGTAGCGGGTGTGTGTGAAGTTACTCTGAATGACCCTATGTGCACCTTCAATATTATATACCCTTTTTGGGATAGATTTCAAAGAGCTCTGATATAGCAGGAACCACTAAATTATGAAATTGCTAAATTGGGAATTGTATTTCAACCCAGAACAAGAAATGTGCTTGAACGGACACTAAATAACTCGCCCAGCTACAGCACTAGGGACAGATTTAGCTGGATATAAATTTGAGGCCTAGTATTTAGGCGCTGGGTGACCGGTATGGATTTAGTGACAGAATTAGACTGGGATATGGCCAAAAAATGAACAGACTATTGCTGGTTAAATGCACTTGGTGTGACAGCTTCACCCTGATGTAGGCTTTAGCCAAAAAACAACCACACCATTGAGGGTTAAATGCACTTGGTGACAGGCGCAGCTTGCCCCTGATTTTGTATATGGCCAAAAAATGAACAGACTATTGCTGGTTAAATGCACTTGGTGTGACAGCTTCACCCTGATGTAGGCTTTAGCCAAAAAACAACCACACCATTGAGGGTTAAATGCACTTGGTGACAGGCGCAGCTTGCCCCTGATTTTGTATATGGCCAAAAAATGAACAGACTATTGCTGGTTAAATGCACTTGGTGTGACAGCTTCACCCTGATGTAGGCTTTAGCCAAAAAACAACCACACCATTGAGGGTTAAATGCACTTGGTGACAGGCGCAGCTTGCCCCTGATTTTGTATATGGCCAAAAAATGAACAGACTATTGCTGGTTAAATGCACTTGGTGTCACAGCTTCACCCTGATGTAGGCTTTAGCCAAAAAACAACCACACCATTGAGGGTTAAATGCACTTGGTCGCAGCTTGTGCTGGCGCACCACAAGACACAAAATGGCCGCCGATCACCCCAGAAAAATGAGACTGACAAACGGTCTGTGCAGCCTAAAAACAGTGAGCAATTGAGGATCAGCAGCTCAATGATCCACAGCTGCAGATCGATCAGTTAATCAAGTCCTTTGGAGGAGTTAATCTGCCTAATCTCGCCCTACTGTCGCAGCCGCAACCTCTCCCTACGCTAATCAGAGCAGAGTGACGGGCGGCGCTATGTGACTCCAGCTTAAATAGAGGCTGGGTCACATGGTGCTCTGGCCAATCACAGCCATGCCAATAGTAGGCATGGCTGTGATGGCCTCTTGGGGCAAGTAGTATGACGCTTGTTGATTGGCTGCTTTGCAGCCTTTCAAAAAGCGCCAAGAAAGCGTCACAAAAGCGCGAAGAAAGCGACGAACACCGAACCCGAACCCGGACTTTTACGAAAATGTCCGGGTTCGGGTCCGTGTCACGGACACCCCAAAATTCGGTACGAACCCGAACTATACAGTTCGGGTTCGCTCATCCCTAGTAGTCACCTGAAATGGTCTTCCAACAGTCTTGAAGGAGTTCCCAGAGATGCTTAGCACTTGTTGGCCCTTTTGCCTTCACTCTGCGGTCCAGCTCACCCCAAACCATCTCAATTGGGTTCAGGTCCGGTGACTGGAGGCCAGGTAATCTGGCACAGCACCCCATCACTCTCCTTCATGGTCAAATAGCCCTTACACAGCCTGGAGGTGTATTTGGGGTCATTGTCCTGTTGAAAAATAAATGATGGTCCAACTAAACGCAAACCGGATGGAATAGCATGCCGCTGCAGGATGCTGTGGTAGCCATGCTGGTTCAGTATGCCTTCAATTTTGAATAAATCCCAGTGTCACCAGCAAAGCACCCCCACACCATCACACCTCCTCATCCATGCTTCACGGTGGGAACTAGGTATGTAGAGTCCATCCATTCACCTTTTCTGCGTCGCACAAAGACACGGTGGTTGGAACCAAAGATCTCAAATTTGGACTCATCAGACCAAAGCACAGATTTCCACTAGTTTAATGTCCATTACTTGTGTTCTTTAGCCCAAACAAGTCTCTTCTGCTTGTTGCCTGTCCTTAGCAGTGGTTTCCTAGCAGATATTCTACCATAAAGGCCTGATTCACACAGTCTCCTCTTAACAGTTGTTCTAGAGATGTGTCTGCTGCTAGAACTCTGTGTGGCATTGACCTGGTCTCTAATCCGAGCTGCTGTTAACCTGCGATTTCTGAGGCTGGTGACTCGAATGAACTTATCCTCCGCAGCAGAGGTGACTCTTGGTCTTCCTTTCCTCGGGCAGTCCGCATGTGAGCCAGTTTCTTTGTAGCGCTTGATGGTTTTTGTGACTGCACTTGGGGACACTTTCAAAGTTTTCCCTATTTTCCGGACTGACTGACCTTCATTTCTTAAAGTAATGACGGCCACTCGTTTTTCTTTACTTAGCTGCTTTTTTCTTGCTATAATACAAATTCTAACAGTCTATTCAGTAGGACTATCAGCTGTGTATCCACCTGACTTCTCCACAAGGTAACTGATGGTCCCAACCCCATTTATAAGGCAAGAAATCCCACTTATTAAACCTGACAGGGCACACCTGTGAAGTGAAAACCATTTCAAGTAACTACCTCTTGAAGCTCATCAAGAGAATGCCAAGAGTGTGCAAAGCAGTAATCAAAGCAAAAGGTGGCTACTTTGAAGAACCTAGAATATTACATATTTTCAGTTGTTTCACACTGTTTTTTGTTATGTATATAATTCCACATGTGTTAATTCATAGTTTTGATGCCTTCAGTGTGAATCTACAATTTTCATAGTCATGAAAATAAAGAAAACTCTTTGAATGAGAAGGTGTGTCCAAACTTTTGGTCTGTACTGTAGTTGGACACCTGTCAGTCTAGGCGTTCCCTGAGGCAGGATACGGAGGGCAGCTCTCGATGGGTTGGCTGCAAGAATGATCTCATATCTGAAGTGAAAAACACATCTTTTGCAGGTGTGGTAGGATTGGTACCCGTATCTGTTTCGCTGTGGGTGGAAATTTCTCTGTCAGTGCCCGCAACAGCAGAATGCAGCATCTCTCGCAGCAAGGCCTGGAAATGCTTAATTCTGACAGCCCTCTGTAATGCTGGTAACATGTCTGCCATTTTGTGTTTTTACCAGGGGTCTAAGTACGTTGCCACCCAGTACAGGTCCTTGACCTGTAGGCAAATTTATATTGGGGTCCGTCTTCAAACACTGGAGCCCTTGGTCTCCTCCCCCCAGCCACGGACAACACCAGGGATCCCCGAAAAGCCTGCTCTTTTTGCTCCTCTTCCTCCTCCTCCCCCCAGCAACCATCCTCCTCTTCAGACTCCTGCTGACTTGTCTCAGGTGGAGTAGCCCCCCCTGGGAATTCATTCAGCATTGCGACATCCTCATCTTCCAGCTCCTGCTCCTCGACAGCTTGATCAATGACACAACGCAATGCATGCTCCAGAAAGAAGGCATAAAGTACGATGTCACTGATGGTGCCCTGGCTGCGACTGACCAGTTTAGTGATCTCATCAAATGGCCGCAGAAGTCTGCATGCATCGTGCATGAGCAGCCACTGGCGTGGTGAAAAGAAACCAAGCTCCCCAGAACCTGTCCTGCCGCAAAGTTAATACAGGTAGTCATTAACAGCACGTTGCTTCTAGAGCAGCCTATCAAGCATATACAAGGTGGAGTTCCAGCGTGTCAGTCTCTTACAAATCAGACATCTGACATGCAGGTGTTGTCGCCAATGAACGTCAGCAAGGCGAGCCATGGCCATGTAAGATCTTCTAAAATGGCCAGAGATTTTCCTGGCCTGCCACAAGACGTCATGGACCCTGTGTATTTGGCAACAAATCACTGCACAACTAAGTTCAGGATGTGTGCCATGCACATACCGTGCATAGCACACATCCTGAACTTAGTTGTGCAGTGATTTTTTGCCAAATACACAGGGTGTTTCCGCGCACTCAGCAGATTGGCACCGTTGTCGCACACCACTTGACCAACTGTCAAATTGAGCAGGGTTAGCCACTGATCGGCCTGTGACTGCAGAGCTGAAAGCAGTGCAGGACCGGTGTGGCTCTTGGCTTCCAAGCACAACAGCCGCAGCACAGCATGGCAACGTCTCACCTGGCACGTCGAATAGGTTCTGGGGAGCTTGGGGGGTGCAGCAGAAGAGGCGGTAGCAATGGAAAAGGAGGAGGGAGTCAGCCGAGGAGGAGTCAGAGGATGGAATAGGAAGAGGAGAAGAAGAGGCAGGCCTGCATGCAATCCGTGGCGGTAACACCAAATCCACACAGGTGCCATGGATTACATGCTTGACGAGGTTCACCCAGTGGGCAGTAAAAGTTATGCACCTTCCCTTCTTGTGTTTGCTAGACCATGTGTCTGTGGTCAGATGTATATTGTCACAGACACTGTGTGCCAGAGATATATTCAATTGCCCTTCTGGGAGAAATATTTCCTTCCAGGGACCTTCCATTGCAGTGTGCCAATGGCCACAAATTTTCTAAAGGCCTCCGAGTCCACCAGTTTATATGGCAGTAGTTGGCGGGCTAACAGTTCCGACAAGCCAGAGGACAAAGGGGTGGAGCGCCGGGAGGTGAGTGTTGGTCTTACCGCAACTTATGCTTTGACAGCACAGGCTGCAGATGGCAACACTAGTGTCAGCAGCTGACATGTTAAAAAAAAGCCCACACTGCGGAGCCATGTGCCGGTGTCCTGGGAGCGCCAGAAGTGACCGTGCATGGTGGATGGCTCTCTCCAGATACATTTGCAGTCTGCTTTTTGCCTGCTGTGCCCTGCGAGCTCTGCCTGCTTCTCCTCCCTCTTTGCTGCTCCGTCTCTCCCTCTGAACTCCCCTCCTCTTCCTCTCTTGTGGGCACCCACGTGACGTCCATCGACACGTCATTATCATCACCTTCACCACCGCTGACATTTGAGATCTCAGAGTAGGCAGCAACAGCGGGGACCTCCCTCCTTGGGCTGATCTGGGTACTGTCATCAGACCGCTGGGTGGCAGCCGTTGCTACCTCCTCTTCCTCATCCGATGTCAAGAATGGCTGTGCATCGGTAAGGTCTGGGAATGGATGGGAAAATTATTCCTCTGACTCGAGTGGAGGGACTATGGTGGTGGTCAGGGTGATGTCTAAGGGGGTGTGCACAGCAGAGAGTGAGGATGGTGCAGATACAGAGGATGATTAGGGTGCACAAGTGGAAGGCTGAGTGAGCCACTCAACCAACTCTGGTGAGTCCTTTGATGTAATCGCATGCACCATCTCCAACTTCCCACTTAGGCACATGCATGGTGCACCTTCCCGACCCCTACCACCCCTGCGGAAAAGCCTGCCTCTTCCTCTGCCTGTAATTTTTAAAATGACCCTGTGCCAAGTCCCTAGAAAAGAGCAGTATTTGTGGAAGCAGGTATATCGCAGGCCTCAATCAGTATTTGGTGGAAGCTGGTATATCGCACCCCTCAATCAGTATTTTGTGGAAGCAGGTATATAGAACCCCTTAATCATTATTTTGTAGAAGCAGGTATATCGCACTCCTCAATCAGTATTTTGTGGAAACAGGTATATAGAACACCTGAATCAATATTTAGTGGAAGCAGGCATATCACACCCTTAAATCGGCATTTTGTGGAAGCAGGTATATCAAACCCCTGAATCAATATTTTGTGGAAGCAGGTATATTGCACCCCGCAATCAGTATTTTTTGGAAACAGGTATATAGAACACCTGAATCAATATTTGGTGGAAGCAGGTATATCGCACCCCTCAATCAGTATTTTGTGGAAGCAGGTATTTTGCACCCCTCTATCAATATTTGGTGGAAGCAGGTATATCGCACCCATCAATCAGTATTTTGTGGAAGCTGATGTATCGCAGGCCTCAATAAATATTTGGTGGAAGCAGGTATATCGCACCCCTTAATCAGTATTTTGTGGAAACAGGTATATAGAACTCCTGAATAAATATTTGGTGGAAGCAGGTATATTGCACCCCTCAATCAGTATTTTGTGGAAGCAGGTATTTCAAACCCCTAATTCAGTATTTTGTGGATGCAGTTATATTGCACCCCTCAATCAGTTTTTTGGGGGGAACAGGTATATCACACCCGTTGCAAATAGTTCCAATAACGCTTGTCCCTCTATATACCTGCGGTATCGCAGCAGAACCACACATAACTGCTGCACAATACAAATGCACTATAATATACTTTCCATGTTAGAAAGTATATGATTGGTATATCACACCCCTCAATAAAAAAAAATATTGGTATATAACACCAGTTGCAATTAGTTATTCCAATAGCGTTTGTCCCTTTATATATCTGCGGTATCGCAGCACAACTGTTGCACAATACAAATGCACTATAATATACTTTCTATGTTAGAAAGTATATTATAAGTATATCACACCCCTCAGTATATCACACCTATCGATAGCACACCTATACCAGTCCTTAAAATGACTTTTGTGGCCCTATTAGATAGCATTTGGTGTCCCTTACAGCCTGTCCCTGCTCCACAAAGCAACCTCTCCCTACACTGGCAAAACACAGAATGTAAAATGGCTGCCAGATCGGGTTCTGTGATAGGGTGGGGGCGTGTCCATGTACTGAAATGTCTCAATTGGCTTTCCTGTCCCACCTGATGGATGGGGTCATGGGTCAAAGTTCTGCGCAATGCAAAAGAATAAAGCGCATGCGAACATTGCCATATGTTCACAAGTTCGGCGAATCATGAACGAGCAAAG